>NC_046318.1:72127083-72393668 GCF_009819535.1 Lacerta agilis
CTCATACCAAGAACAAACTTAGTTGGTCTCTAAGGTGCTACTGGAAGGAATTTTTTATTTTATTTTGTTTTCACTATGGCAGACCAACACGGCTACCTACCTGTATATGGTAGTTTATGATACTCCTGCAGTATGATAGCAACGGTTGAACTCTGTGCATTTGAAGGAAAAGCCACTAAATAATTATTGCACTTCACCTTTTTTGTGATCCTTTTGCAAACAAACCTATGTAGCAGAATGTGCTTCCTGTCACATTTCAGATTAGGGTTGTTTCCACGCTGCTGCCCTGGCTCCAAAACATGACAGCAGGCACTCTTACTTGTAAGTAAGGAAGTGGCCTGTATCGAAGCAGAGTAACAGTACAGACTCAGCAGCAGGAAAGGAGCCGATTCGGTCTCAGAGCTCTCACAAGGCACAGGGTTGGCAGAGAAGAGCTTGGTCTAGGAGCACGGGTCGAGGTTCACGAGTCCAAGATCAGTGATAACAACAACAATAATTTTATTATTTGTACCCAGCCCATCTGACTGGGTTGCCCCAGCCACCCTGGGCGGCTTCCAACAAATACAAAAGAATAATAAAACGTCAAACATTTAAAAAACTTCCCTAAACAGGGCTGCCTTCAGATGTCTTCTAAAAGTCAGACAGTTGTTTATCTCCTTCACATCTGACGGGAGGGCATTCCACAGGGCGGGTGGCGCTACGCTCCGGGTGATACCTGGGAGGGGGTGACTAGATGGCCCGCTGCCTCCCCCCCCCAGCTGTTGAAAGATACTCGGAGTCCAGAGTGATTTTCATGCTCTTTATTCAGCTCATAGTTGTGAGGAATGCAGCTCCCCCCAAATGTTTGCTTTATATACACTATTTACACAATGGGCCCCACGTGATTGGCTAATTCCGGGATACTCCTGTATGCCAATCGGAATGCGGATTCACTTCCACCTGGAGCTGGATTGGGTGGCTCCTGCAGACCAATCAGACTGCTGCAATCTCAATCCTATTGTTCTGGGACCAGTCAGACTGCTGCAATCTCAATCCTATTGTTCTGGGACCAGTCAGACTGCTGCAGTCTCAATCCTATTGTTCTAGGACCAATCAGCCTGCTGCAGTTTGGATCCTATTCAACTCAGTACATAACACCCCTCCCCTCTAAGTTCCAGTAGTGCCTGGGAGGTTGCATCCATAGTCCTCAAGGTACGCTGGCCGCCTACGTGTGCGTTGCGGCCTGGGCTGTTCCCTGGTCAGGGGTTCTGGTTCTGGCTCGTGTTCCGAGGCTGCTGGTTGTGATGGGGCTGTTTGGTCTGGCGCAACCCGCTCGCTCTGTCGTGGCTCTGGTTCCGGTGCCCTTTCGGCCTCGCGGGTCCTCTCAGTATTTACTGATTCTGCCTCCCCTGCCAGCCCCTCCTGCTCTACGGGTCTCAATGCCCCACTGTTCCCTTGGGACTCCTCTGACCTGTCCTCCTCCTGGTTTTCTCCTGGGAATCGTCGCCGTAGCTGGTCGCAGTGGCGGCGCCAGCATTGCCCCCCCTCTGTTAGCACCTCGTATGACACGGGGCCAGTCACCCTGGTGACTGTGGCGGGTACCCATGCCGGGCCTGCCCCAAAATTCTTTGCATACACTGGATCCTGGGCCACAAAGGTCCGGGGGTTCCTGCCTTCACCCACCACTACCTCATCCTGAGCTCTGTCGGGGTGGAGGCGGTCCAGTCTGATTGCGAGGCGCCGGCCCATTAGTAGTTCCGCGGGGCTCCGGCCAGTCGTTGAGCTAGGGGTGCTGTGCTGTGCTAGAAGGAATGTGGCAAGGCGGTACTCCCAGTCCCCTTGCGTCATGCGGCGTAGGGTGTCCTTGGTGGTCCGCACCATGCGCTCTGCTTGGCCATTGGTGGCAGGGTGGAATGGTGCTGAGCGGATGTGGCGGATGGCATTCTGCGCTGTGAAGGTCTGGAATTCTTCTGACGTAAATGCGGTTCCATTGTCTGAGACGAGAGTGTCAGGGAGTCCATGGGTTGCAAACAGCCTGCGTAGTACCCGGATGGCTGCAGACGTAGAAGTGGATGGTACCAGTGCGACTTCCAGCCATTTGGTGTAGGAGTCCACCACTATGAAGAATGTTTTCCCCTGGAAGGGGCCCGCGAAGTCCATGTGCAGGCGTGACCATGGTGCTCGGGCAGACTCCCAGGACTGCACTGGGGACCTTGGGGGATCTGGGCGGGATTCTTGGCAGGCCTGGCAGTGTTTGACCCAGGTCTCTATCTCTCCGTCAATTCCTGGCCACCATACATAACTCCTGGCGAGGGCCTTCATTCTCACTACCCCTGGGTGTGTCTCGTGTAGGGCTATAAGGACCCTTTTGCGAAGGGGCTCAGGAACGACGACCCTGCTTCCCCATAACAGGCACCCCTTGTGGGCCGACAGTTCGTGTTTACGGGTTCTGTAGCCAGCAAATTCTGGCCCGGGGCTGCTGCTGGGCCATCCCCTCCACACCCAGTCCAGGACCCGGGAGATGACCCTATCTTTCTTGGAATGGTGTGCAACTTCTTGTGCCTGAATAGGGCGGTCGGGAAGCAGCTCCAGGCTCATAACCTCTTGTGCGGGTGCTGGGTCGGGGCCTGTTTCTGGTAGTGGTAGCCTGCTGAGGGCGTCTGCGTGGCCCATCGCCTTCCCAGGGCGGTGAATCAGTGCATACTGGTAGCCGGCAAGGAAAATTGACCACCTGAGAACGCGAGGAGACAGCACTTGGGGGGTCTGCTTTTCGGGGGCAAACAAACCAAGCAACGGCTTGTGATCAGTCACCACGGTAAAGGGCCGCCCGTACAAGAAATCATGGAATTTTTTTACTCCCTTCACGATTGCCAGGCCTTCCTTGTCAATTTGCGAGTAGTTCCGCTCGGCTGCGGTGAGTGTCTGGGAAAAGTATGCCACTGGCACCTCTCTTCCATCTGGGAGTTGGTGTCCAAGGACAGCGCCGATGCCGTAGGGTGAGGCGTCGCATGCTAGCACCACCGGCAGCCTCTCATCGAAGTGTGCCAAGACAGAGTTTGAGACGAGCAAGTCCTTGACTGCCTGGAATGCGACCTCCTGGCGCTGGCCCCACACCCAAGGGGCCCGCTTGTCTAGGAGTCTGTGTAGGGGCTCTGCTACTGCTGCCTTATGGGGAAGGAAGGCATGGTAAAAGTTCAATAGCCCCAAGAAGGCCTGAAGTTCAGTCTTGCCCTTGGGCGCTGGGGCATCACAAATGGCCCGTACCTTGTCCCCAGTCGGGTGGACCCCTTCTGCATCCACCATAAATCCCAGAAAGTCCACCTGAGGCACTCCTAGTAGACACTTTTCCCGCTTCACCTTGAGACCCGCCGTCTGGAAACGGTGCAGAACGGTGCGAAGGCGGTCCTCAAACTCCTCTGCCGTGGGCCCGGCAATCAACACATCATCGAAGAAGGGGGTGACGCCCGGAATCCCTTTAAGCAGCGAGTCCATTAGATTCTGGAATATGCCTGGTGCCACGCTGACACCGAATTGCAGCCGCTTTACCTTGAACGCTCCCCTGTGCGTCACAATCGTCTGTGCCTCTGCTGTGGCTTCATCTACTGGCAGCTGTTGATAGGCTTGGGCCAAGTCCAGCTTGCCAAAAAATTTTGACCCAGCCAGGGTGGCGAGGACATGGCTGACCACTGGCACTGGGTATGCGTGGGCCATGAGGGCCTTGTTTATGGTACATTTGTAGTCTGCGCAGATGCGGACCGAACCATTAGGCTTGACGGGTGTGACGATCGGGGTTTCCCAGGTGGCATTAGGCACAGGCTCCAGCACTCCTTGCTCCACGAGCCGGTCCAATTCCTCGTCTATACGGGGTTTCAGGGCGAACGGGACCCGGCGGGCCTTGAGCCTGATAGGTCGTACTGCGGGGTCCAGCTGTAGGGCAATAGGGGGGCCCGTATACTGTCCCAATTTCCCATCGAAAACCGCCGGAAACTCCTTGCATATGGCGTCCACATCCACTTGTAAGCTAGTACGGTTCACCCCGGTGACGGCTAGCCCCAGTGGTCCAAACCATGCCAATCCCAGTAAGCTAACGTAGGAGCCCTTGACCACGAGCAAGTCCAGTTGCCGCGTCCGCCCTCGATATTGCACCCTGAAGGTCCCCACCCCCATTGTGGGGACCTTACGTTTCTGGAAGTCCCGGAGGGTGAATGGGGCAGGCCTGAGTTTGGGACCCCCACTAGGGCACAGTTTCCTTAAAGTCCGTGCCGAGATTATGGATAGGGTTGAACCGGTGTCCAGCTCCATGCGGCACGGGGCCCCCTCTATCTGTACCTCTACATAAATTTTCTCTATGTTGGGGTGGGGCAACTGGTATACCTGGTAGTCCGTGGTCTCTGTCGAGTTGCCTTGGTGCGTTGGGGCCCGGGACCTGGGGCTCTTGGGGCGGTCATCTGATGCCTGGCGTCGGATGGGCCGAGCCCGACACACCCGGGCGATGTGGCCTGATTTTCTGCACTGCCTGCACTCGGCATTGCGGAAACGGCAGGTCCTCCTCTCGTGATTCTCCCCACAGCTTGCGCAGTTCCCTCCTTCTGGTCGAGGCAGCTGTGGTGTGTGCACAGCTTGAGTGCGTCGCTGTACTCTGTGCACCTCCTCCCTGTCTGATCCTGAATCGTCGATGAGGTCCTCGTGGTGGACCCTTGGTTGGGACGGCACGCTCGGCCGTGCCTCTTGCATTGACCTCTCGGCGGCTTCTGTTGCCAGGGCCTCCTCCAGAGCGACCTGGAACGTTAGGTCCTTCTTGGCATAGAGGCGTCGTTGCAGCTTCTCGTCCCTCAGGCCACCGACGAGGCGGTCACGCAGCATGTTCTCCAACTCTGAGAAGTTGCAGAACCGAGCGGCTTGGCGAAGGGAGGTCACAAACCCCGTTATGGTTTCTCCAGGGGCTTGCCGCTTTGCATAGAAGGCATTTCGATGAGCCACCACCGAGGGCTGTGGCGAAAAGTGCCCCTTCAGCCGTTCCACTATTGTTTTGTAAGGAACGGTAGCGACATCATCAGGCGCAAGGAGAGCCCGGGCGATTTCAAATGTCTCCTCTCCGCAGACGCTGAAGAATATCGCCCTCTTCTTGGCATCGTTGGTGACCCCTTTAGCTTCTAGAAGAAAGGTGAAACGGGTGGCGTATCCTTCCCAGTCTCCTGATGCTGGGTTGAACGGCGAGAAGCTGCTGTCTGTTGCCATCTTGAGTTCCTTGGGACCCGGAGCTGAAGCCTGGATACACGGTGCGAGGCAGCTGTGCGGCAGGTGGCGTTGCTGCGGTGCTGTGTGTGGCAGTCAGCTCAGCGGGATCCCACCTTCGTCGCCAGTGAAAGATACTCGGAGTCCAGAGTGATTTTCATGCTCTTTATTCAGCTCATAGTTGTGAGGAATGCAGCTCCCCCCAAATGTTTGCTTTATATACACTATTTACACAATGGGCCCCACGTGATTGGCTAATTCCGGGATACTCCTGTATGCCAATCGGAATGCGGATTCACTTCCACCTGGAGCTGGATTGGGTGGCTCCTGCAGACCAATCAGACTGCTGCAATCTCAATCCTATTGTTCTGGGACCAGTCAGACTGCTGCAATCTCAATCCTATTGTTCTGGGACCAGTCAGACTGCTGCAGTCTCAATCCTATTGTTCTAGGACCAATCAGCCTGCTGCAGTTTGGATCCTATTCAACTCAGTACATAACAGCTGTAGAGCGGCCGAGGGTGCACACACGCCTTCCGTACAGGCTGCTTTCGGGCCGTGCGTCCCAGCCCCTCTGCTGGAGAGGCTTCTCGCAGGGAGGGAATCACCAGAAGGCCCTCGGAGCTGGACCTCAGTGTCAAGGCTGCACAAGGAGCTGGAAAGTTGTTCCTACAACTTTTTTCATGCTCACCTGCCAAACTTTAAAGCTAGGTTGGGGCAAAGCCCTTATGTGAGAGAATCTCTATTCCCGTGGGATGCAATCGGGCACAATATTTGGGTGGGTGCATCTCCTTCCTTCTCCAGAGGTGTTGCCTTGTCTGGGGAAGAGAGTGTCAGACCCACTTCTCCAACTGAGTCCTGTGCAGCCACGCCAGGCAGCGGCTTGGAGCCATGCCCAGACTTGGACAGGGCTCTCTCTGAGGCCCTGTTTTTTCCACAGTGTTATGTATTGGGTTTAACACGTTATGATTCTAACCAATTGCAGAGCGTAGGTGGATGAAAGTTCTAATGGCAAGCTCTGTCAACTGTCAACTGCCAACTGGCAGTTCTTCTTGTTGGGCTTTCAGAGTGTGTTCTTGTTTTAATATGGAAGTGAGCTGTTGAATAAACGAAGTTATATTGGGCTTCTGACTGTTCCTGAATATTTAATACTGGCGACGAAGGTGGGATGCTGGCCCTCCCGGTTTTGAGGCCTGCCACTCACAGTGAGCTTGAGTTGGAGGCCTGGATTTGAGGCCTGAGTTGGCACTGCAGCACCGCCCTGCCACTCATAGTGAGTGCG
This sequence comes from Lacerta agilis, assembly GCF_009819535.1. Taxonomy (NCBI): domain Eukaryota; kingdom Metazoa; phylum Chordata; class Lepidosauria; order Squamata; family Lacertidae; genus Lacerta; species Lacerta agilis. The sequence goes on from NC_046318.1 coordinate 72,133,579, forward strand.
ACATCAAGTCACGCTGGACTCTGCGGAGAACTCCGGTAGTGAGGAAGGGCCAGCAGCGCCTTCACAATCAACCAGCACAACACAAGCGACAGCTCAAGGTACGAAAATGGCCACTGGGCAGACTAGGCCACCACCAGACTTCGACTTGAGCCACCCCGAGCAATGGCCACAATGGCTCCGCCGAATAAAGAGCTATGTTCGGCTTCAAGGGTTTACTAGGGAAATTGATAAAGTAGATGTACTTCTCACTGTGCTGGGAAGTTCCGCCATCACTCTACTGGAAGGTCTGATGGCACCCAGGGACATAGAGGCCTGCACTTTCGATGAGCTGACACAGGCTATGACAAGACACCTCGCGCCTCAGCCAACTAAGAACCACTGCCGCTACGACTTGGCGCACAGAGTGCAACAAGCGCAAGAGTCAGCGAGTGAATACATCACCGCGCTCCGGGCAATTGCGATGTATTGCCAATTCACGGACATCGAGGAACGACTTCTCGAAAGATTCATCACTGGCGTGCGAGACAGCCGTCTCCGCCGCAAGCTGCTGGCAAAAGATGACATCACAATGATGGAAGCAATTAATATGGCCACAGCCTTTGAGAAGGATAACGCCCATGAGGCGGCCTACAGCCTACATGCCGAAGTGAGAACTCACCGCATACAGCGAGACCGGTCACCTTCAGTAGATTCCCACAATGGGGATGTCCACCGAGCTTCGGACAGATCCGACCGACACCACAGCTCTCAAGCTACGAGCACATTGTCGAACCAGCGATCATCTGACGCACCTCAAGGGACCTGCGCCAGCTGCGGAGAAAACCACGAGCGGCGGACATGCAGGTTTCGGAATGCCACATGTCGCCGCTGTGGGAAAACTGGGCACATTGGTCGAGTCTGCCGCTCCAAGACCTTCGGAGCACGACCCAAGCAACGTGTCCATGAGGCCTACATAGAGGAGGAGTTACAGTCCACCTCTTCAGCCAGGGTACTGCAACTTCCGTCCCCGGGGCCCAATAAGCTTAGGGTGCGACTCACGATAGAGGGATCCCCGTGTACTATGGAGTTGGATACCGGCTCATCCTACTCCATAATATCTGCTAAGACTCTGAAAGAGCTTTGTCCTGACGGCGGTCCTCCTCTCCGCCCGGCCCCCATAGTTCTGCGGGACTTCCAGAGGAAAAGAATACAGCTAAAGGGTATGGGCACCTTCAAGGTCCAGTTTAAGAAGTACACCAAGAATTTGAACCTCATCATAACTAAAGGCCCATTCACTAGCCTTCTAGGCCTAGCATGGTTCGGGCCATTAGGCTTAAGCATTTCAGGGCTTAATCAGATTTCCCCAGGGGCAGAATTCGAATCAATCTGCCAGGAGTTTCCATCAGTCTTTGATGGAACCCTGGGCCTGTACAACGGACCCCCGATTTCCCTACGGCTGAACCCCACAGTGCAACCCATCCGGGTCAAGGCCCGTAGAGTCCCATTTGCGCTGAAACCCAGGATCGATGAGGAGCTTGATCGCTTAGTCGCACAAGGGGTCTTAGAGCCGGTAGATTCGGGAACCTGGGAAACCCCAATTGTCACACCGGTTAAGCCAGATGGCTCAGTCCGTATTTGTGGTGATTACAAATGCACCCTGAACCGGGCCTTACAGGACCACGCATACCCGGTTCCAGTAGTGAACCACGTGTTAGCGACCCTGGCTGAGGCCAAGATTTTTGGGAAGTTAGATTTAGCGCAAGCTTATCAGCAGCTGCCCGTTGATGAGGCTACCGCAGACGCCCAGACAATCGTGACTCACAGGGGTGCTTTCAGGGTCAAACGCCTACAGTTTGGAGTTTGCGTGGCCCCAGGGTTATTTCAGAGCCTAATGGATCGTCTCCTTAAAGGCATTCCCGGAGTCACACCGTTTTTCGATGATGTGCTGATTGCCGCATCATCAAAAGAGGACTTTACCGCCAGATTACGGACAGTGCTCCAACGCTTCCAGGCAGCAGGACTTAAAGTAAAGCAGAAAAAGTGCCTGTTGGGAGTTAGCAGTGTGGATTTCCTGGGGTTCCGGGTTGACGCGGATGGCCTGCATCCAGCAGAGGACAAAGTGCGCGCCATTTGCGATGCCCCAGACCCAAAGAACAAGGCAGAGTTACAAGCCTTCTTGGGACTTCTTAATTTTTATCATGCATTCCTGCCACACAAGGCAGCCGTAGCTGAGCCTTTGCACAGGCTCCTGGACAAAAAAGCACCATGGATCTGGGGCCCTCGACAGGCCAAGGCTTTCCGAGGGGTCAAAGACTTGCTTGTGTCCAACTCAGTGTTGGCACACTTCGACGAAAAGCTTCCGGTGGTGTTGGCTTGCGATGCTTCCCCTTATGGAGTGGGCGCAGTACTGGGCCACCAGCTCCCAGATGGGAGGGAAGTTCCAGTGGCTTACTTCTCCCAAACTCTCACGTCGGCAGAGCGCAACTACTCCCAGATCGACAAGGAGGGTTTGGCAATAGTTAAAGGAGTCAAAAAGTTTCATGACTTCCTTTATGGTCGGCCTTTCACAATCATTACAGACCACAAGCCACTCCTGGGACTCTTTGCGCCCGACCGCCAGACACCCCAGATGCTTTCGCCACGAGTATTGCGCTGGTCCATTTTCTTGGCCGGGTACCAATACTCACTACAGCACCGACCTGGGAAAGCCATGGGTCACGCAGACGCGCTCAGCCGCTTGCCACTGCCGGAGAGCGGCCCTGACCCTGCTCCTGCCCACCAGATCCTGCGCCTGGAAGACTTACCTGACCAGCCCCTGCATGTGAAGGACATTGCTGCCGCAACCGCGAAGGACAGACTATTGGCCCGTGTTTCGGACTGGGTGGGGAGGGGGTGGCCCGGGAAGCCGGGTCCAGAATTTTCATGTTACACAGCCCGCAAAGACGAGCTGTCTACTCACCGAGGATGCGTGTTATGGGGTAGCCGTGTTATAGTCCCCACCCCGTTAAGAAAAAAAGTCTTAGAAGGGCTGCATGTGTCTCACCCAGGAATTGTCCGGATGAAGGCATTGGCCCGTAGCTATGTGTGGTGGCCAGGCATAGATGCGGAGATAGAGGGTTGGGTGAAACGTTGCGAGCCCTGCCAGGTCTCCCGGCCGGATCCACCCAAGGCTCCAGTACAGTCCTGGGAGTCCACACAGTCCCCATGGTCCCGGGTGCACGTGGACTTCGCGGGGCCTTTTCAGGGCCAACTCTTCCTAATAGTGGTCGACTCTCAGTCCAAGTGGCTAGAGGTGGTGCCTACCTCAACCGTGTCCACGAGAGCAACTATAAACGCACTTAGGAAGCTATTTGCAACACATGGCTTGCCAGACACACTGGTGAGTGATAATGGGACTGCTTTTACTTCGGCGGAATTCAAAGAATTTGTAACAAAGAATGGAATCCGCCACATTCGTTCCGCTCCTTTTCACCCAGCCACTAATGGCCAAGCTGAACGCATGGTCCGTACTACCAAAGACGCACTGAGGCGCATAGTGCATGGTGACTGGACTCTCCGGTTAGCGGAGTTCTTATTGGCCCAACACACCACTCCAAGCGCAGTGACTGGCCGGAGCCCAGCGGAGTTGCTTATGGGAAGGAGGCTCACTACCCTCCTTGATCGTATGCACCCCGACCGGGCTCTTGAGCAACGGCCATCGACTGTGGTGCGGGGGGCTCCTAGAGGGTTCTTCCCTGGGGACACTGTGTACGTCCGGAACTATGGGCCCGGACAGGGTTGGGTCCCAGGTACCATTGACCGCTGTACAGGTCCGGTCTCCTACGAGGTAGGGCTGGAGGGGGGTCTGGTTTGGAAGAGACACCTTGACCAGATCAGAACCAGGACACCTCCGAACAGGGAACTTCAAGCGGAACCAGAGTACAGAGAAATGGGTACTTTGGGAGAATCTGTGCCCAGGCCAGGGTGGGAACCAGATGGGTTGCCGGTGACCGAGTTACCCCAGCAAGGTGACTTCAGGCCGGAGTCCTCAATGGTGCCATTGGCCATTACCCCTTCAGAGCTGGCCTCCCCACTTAGACCGCAGGTACCGGAGGAACCTCCTGGGTCACCCATTCGGGCACAGGAACCACGACGGTCCCAGCGGGAGCGGAAAAGGCCAGCACACTTTGATGACTATGTTTGTTCCTTTTGTTAGGAAGTTGGGGGGAGGAGTGTTATGTATTGGGTTTAACACGTTATGATTCTAACCAATTGCAGAGCGTAGGTGGATGAAAGTTCTAATGGCAAGCTCTGTCAACTGTCAACTGCCAACTGGCAGTTCTTCTTGTTGGGCTTTCAGAGTGTGTTCTTGTTTTAATATGGAAGTGAGCTGTTGAATAAACGAAGTTATATTGGGCTTCTGACTGTTCCTGAATATTTAATACACAGTTAACAGGGATTAGAATGAAAACAGAGGTTCCTCATAGCACTTACTATTTTTTTATTGCTCCTTAATTAAAATGTATAATCCACCCTTCCTTCCCAAAGGGAGCCCAGAGTGAATCACAATAATAATAAAATTAGCTAAAAACCAATTTAAAAACAATACTTTAACATATTGCAGACTGAAGTTGAAACCAACAGTGTAAAACTCTGCCACTGGAGGAGGGGAAGGAGCAGCCGGGACTCTCAACAACATTTCTCAGAGGGAGGGGGGGTTTACACCTGCTCCTGCCTCTTCCCTCCCCCAATTCCTTCTCATCTCCCTCCTCGTCTGAACCTGAAAGCGCCGAGCGAGTCATGACAACTACAGCCCTGGAATGTTTCTGAGGCACTGTTTTTTTCCACAGTTAACAGGGACTAGAATGAAAACAGAGGTTCCTCAAAGCACTTACTATTTTTTATTGCTCCTTAATTACCGAAAAATGTATAATCCACCCTTCCTTCCCAAAGGGAGCCCAGAGTGAATCACAATAATAATAAAATTAGCTAAAAACCAATTTAAAAACAATACTTTAACATATTGCAGACTGAAGTTGAAACCAACAGTGTAAAATTATCATTGTTACTGGAGGTTAGATGCTCATCGGGGTTTTTGTTTTGCTGTGTGTGCATGTGTTCTTACAGTGCCAAACTGCACATCAAGGTCCTGGTATAGGTTTCCTCAACCCTGGCCCTCCAGATGTTTTTAGCCTACAACTCCCATCATCCCTAGCTAGCAGGACCAGTGGTCAGGGATGATGGGAATTGTAGTCTCAAAACATCTGGAGGGCCGAGTTTGAAGAAGCCTTTCCTGGTGTCTATTGATCTCATAGCACAGATTTGGGTTTCCATTTAGAAATATGTCATGTAGCCAACAATTCTCTCTCTCTCTTTCAAGGCTTAAAGATATTCTCTTCCTTTTTGCAGCTTGCCCATTGGTTTATAAAGATGGCAACAGCCTAGCAGGTATAGTATTTCTATACATTCCTTCTTCCTTCCTTCATTTGCATTTCTATATTGCCTTTCTGCCGAGGCGGCTTACAAATTTAAAGCACAAATTTAAACACGTGAAATTGGGATTGGGGAGAGACTGACTAGAGCAGAACTCGCTGTATCTCACTTGGACTCTTCATCTTCTGTTAATTGTTTAAAGGATTATATTTCCTCATTTGCAGATACTTCCCTAACTGACATGCCTACTACTAATAATTTAATAATAATAATTTATTATTTATACCCCGCCTATCTGGCTGGGTTTCCCCAGCCCCTCTGGGCAGCTTCCAACAAAAGATTAAAAATACATTAAAAATACTATTGCTCTGGAAAGGTTTATTGTTCAACTGTTAAAAGGGGCAGTCACATAATGAGACTGTCTGGCGCACTCTGGCCGTGTCAATCATTCATGGCATTACACACACACACACACACACACACACACAAAAATACAGGACTTCAGCTTCCAACAAATCTAGTGAGGAAATTACTGCTGGGCTCAGATGATGAGAGACAGCAGCTTCATTGGATTTAATGATTTATGGCTGATGGTTGCCTGAACATGTCTGGGCAAACCTTGGGCTCATGTTCTCCTCTCTCCTCTATTCCCCTTTGGCAAGGGCTTGAGGAGATCAGAAGCTTTTGCTTCTACGTCTGACTAGTTGCAATTTCTTTCTTTTTTATTCATAATTTGTATTGGTTTTTTACATAGATTTATCTTATGCATTACATTTACATTATATTTTATACTTTACATTTACCTTTACAACTTCACCTTCAACTTTATATGCCACAACCTTCTTACAATACAAACCACCTAACAAATAAACCCCCAACCCCCCAACCCTCCCACTAGTTGCAACTTAGCGCTGTGTCCAAAACTGATCAAACTGGTGGTTAGTTTTAACTATAGTTTACTGAAACAAGCCAACTTTGAAGCTGTCTTGTTTCAATAAATCATAGTCAAGAGTAGTAATCACTGTCAGGGTTCAGATGTAATACTAAACTGGGGCTAATTGAAGACGGAACCAAAATCTTCCAACCTTTTTAGAGCTGTACTGCAGGAGCAGGGAAGGGAGAGAACATGAGCATGGGTCTCATTCCTGTACCAATAAACTATAGTTTATCATTACACCGAATGCAGTCAATGATTGGACAAGGTCACATAGGAGAGTTCAGGATGACTAAGCCTCTTGGAACAAAGTCTCCAACCTAAATGCTTCATTCTTGGGGCCAAGCTGGCCTCTTATGCACAAACCCAAGAGTCAGAGGGCTGCCCTCGCCGGAAGGCAAGGAGTTGCCAGGGCTTTATCGGTATCGCGAGCCCCCGCCTCAGCTGCTGAGCAATTCATCTTCATCCAATGAGGGAAGCAGTGATCCCTCTAGTGGGGCGGGGGAGATGGGAGCAGGAAATAGGAGTCAGGGCTCTGGCAGGGGAAGAGAGCCCTCGCACCAAGCAGAGGCTGGAGGGGAAGCACCTCTCCCGTCTCCCCATTTGCGGAGGGGGGAAAGACGCAGAGGGGGTAGGCGGGGGTTCCGCATCCCGCGCCTTTTATGCTGGGCTAGGAACCGGAAGGGGTCATTCCCGGACTCGGCCAAAGGATGAGCTGGACGTCTTTTTCTTAGCTGCACTGTATATATCTGCACAATAAAGAAACTTAGTTTCTGCGTCAGCCTGGTTACTCATGAGCAGCCACTGAAAACCTTACACCAAGCTGTGAAAGACTATAATGATTCTATTGCAAATCTATTTTTTCCCCATGGGTTTTCTGCTGCTGCTACTACTGCTGCTGCTGCTGCTGCTAAACTTACAGCAATATAAATAAATATGCATTCTCTAGAGCTCATGCTTTGTATTTAAAAAGGTTTAATTCCTGTCAGATGCCTTGTACACCTCCTTCCAGCAACTCCTTAAGCCAAGCTGGTGCCAGATGTATTGCTCTGCCTCCTTTAGGACAGCTGGGGCTGAGAGAGGGGTCTTGTTGTCTGGGCTGCTCAGGACCTTCATACATACTGCCCAGACTTATATACCTTAGAAAGTCACTTCAGTGCTTCTAATGCAACAGTTTGACTTTGTCCCCTAGAGGCGCACTCCATTGTCTCTCTAGACAGATGGATGCCAATGACAATGACAATTGCTGCCATTTTGTTCAGCAGCTTTCAGTTGGAGGAGAATTCAGTACTGGGCTACTTGAACCAATGGCCTGACTCAGCACCAAGCAACGCCGTGTTCCAATCACTTTTAGCTGACAACCTTTTCCACTTTTCCTTTCAAGCACCATTAAAACATATGAGCAAGTTGACGACCACCTTCTTACATTATTTTATAGGGTTTTGTGATATGAAAGCTCCCAGGGAAATGTGCCCATGCTAGTAAACTTAGCGGTGGTATAAATCTTTAGCCATTTTCTCCCCCAAGCCACATTAAGAGAAGTCAGTGACACATGTTATGTTTTTCAGGATTCAAAATGATGGAGATGTTTGGTTTGGTGGAAAAGGAGTTTGCAACTGTGGAAGGGGTTTCTATGGAGCCTGGAACATTTAATGCCTACTCCTGCTACAGACTGCATAAGGATGCTTTGGTTTCCCAGCCAACCAAGTATGAACTGTAGATGTATTCTTAAAATATGTTGGTGTAATTGTAGCCAAAGCTCATGGAAGCTAAATCATAGCAACATTTTCTAAATCTGCGTCTGAATGCTGGATTTATAGGAGCGGGCCCTACCGTTAGGCAAGAGAGGCAATCCACCTCAAGCTCAGATTTTGGGTGACAAAATGTGAGTGAGATCCCATGGGGCTTTTCTTTTCTTTCCTCTCCTCCCTCTGCAGCCTCACTGTGCACCCCCCAAAATCTGCTCTGAATGATTGGAAGACCCTCTGGAGTAACAGAGAGTGATATTTGAGTTTCTGCCTCAGGTAGCAAAATATGTATTTTGGGCTCATCTCAGAAGCTCTGTATGGTATTTAACCATTACCAAAAAAAAAAAAAAAATAGCAAAGGTTTCAAGTTATTTGGGGGCATGGTGGTAAATGTTTTCACTGGTGAAAAGGTGAGGGTTTTTTATGGATGCAAATGAAGCAATCTCACTAAGCAAACAGGGCAGTGTTTTTGGGGAGAAGAAATGAAGAAATGCAGCACCTTGCAGTTCAGGAAAATGCAGAATGGTAGTGAGTTACTTATTTGTGTGTTACTTACATGTTCAAAGGGAATGTGGGTGGCACTGTGGTCTAAACCACTGAGCCTAGGGCTTGTTGATCAGAAGGTTGGCAGTTTGAATCCCCGCGATGGGGTGAGCTCCCGTTGCTCAGTCCCTGCTACTGCCAACCTAGCAGTTCGAAAGCATGTCAAAGTGCAAGTAGATAAATAGGTACCACTCCGGCATGAAGGTAAATGGCGTTTCCGTGCGCTGATCTGGTTAGCCAGAAGCGGCTTAGTCGTGCTGGCCACATGACCCGGAAGCTGTACGCTGGCTCTCTCAGCCAGTAAAGGGAGATGAGCGCCACAACCCTAGAGTCGTCCACAACTGGACCTAATGGTCAGGGGTCCCTTTACCTTTACCTTTACTCACATGCTCAGGTTTTCTCAGCTTTATCAGCTCTAAGCACAATCAATGCAAGATCTTCTGCACAACAGAATATGTTTCCATGTGCAGAATTTCCCCCATCACATGTGCAAGTTTCTCTAGATCTATGGAATTCCCCCCCCCCAGTGTACCTGGTTGATTATGAAATAGGTATCCCAATTCCAAAATCTGCTTGGGAGGCACAATCCCTCCCCACTACTGGCGAGAGGGGATTTCCTTAGTTCTCCAGATGTCACATTCCTGCTTCCTGTAAGTCATTTGATTGGCAGGGGAAGGGGTCGAGTGGAAGGTCTGTGAGTAGCACTGTTCTTGGAGCTGTCTGAATTAGGGCATCTAGCTATAATATTATTATTCTTGAACCGAGCTTTTGCTTGCTTCCCAAGAAGAAGTCATGGGCAGAACCCTCTTTCCAAACATTTACAGTAAGCATCTCTCCTGTAATGCAAGTCTGCCCGGACTGCCTCTGGAATGTTACCAGTATTAATCTTTACCTTGGCCAAACCAACGTGCTTGCCCCTTAAAAAAAAATGTATTCATTAAAATCCCTCATCATATGTCACACTCTGGCATGAAGGTTGAGTCCTGAAAACACGAGAGAGAAGCATATTGAGTTTCAGAGAAAGTTGAGTCCAAGAGCAGGATTTAACTTGGGAAGGGAAGCATGCTGCTAAGTGGAGAGATAAAGCTAACTCAACCCATGTGTAGATTCTGAAAATGGTGGTGATTAGAAAAGGCAAGGCTTGTGGGAGAGCACAGATTGTAACGTGGCACTCGGTGCCGGAAGAAGTGGGAACTTACAGGGTGGGTTCAACATGGCACACTTCCAGTTGTTCTGTCTGCACAATGATTTGTGCTTGCCAGATGGAATATTCCCTTCCCCTCCCCCTGTGCACTGTTCTCTGCTTTCTCCTGCTCCCACACCCGAGCCAATTTCAGGGGATGCAGGAGATTATGGGAGGGAGCTGTATCCCAATGTAGCTGAAAGAGCTACATTGGCTCCCAGTATGTTTCCGAGCACAATTCAAAGTGCTGGTGCTGACCTTTAAAGCCCTAAACGGTCTCAGCCCAGTGTACCTGAAGGAGCATCTCCACCCCCATCATTCAGCCCGGACACTGAGGTCCAGCTCTGAGGGCCTTCTGGCGGTTCCCTCACTGCAAGAAGTGAGGTTGCAGGGAACCAGGCAGGTGGCCTTCTCGGTAGTGGTGCCCACCCTTTGGAACGCCCTCCCAGCAGATGTCAAGGAAATAAACAACTATCTGACTTTTAGAAGGCATCTTAAGGCAACCCTGTTTTGGGGAAGTTTTTAATGTTTGGTGTTTTATCATGTTTTTAATATTCTGTTGGGAGCTGCCCAGAGTGGCTGGGGAAACCCAGCCAGATGGGCAGGGTACAAATAAATTATTATTAGTATTATCCTGTCCCAGCGGGGACCATGGGCGTACTCCACGACCATCCACTCCCCGCAACAATCCTTGCGGGGTTGTTTTTCTGCACAAGCAGAAATCTTTGTGCATGGCTTACCACAGACAGGTCTGGTTAGGTGAATCCCGCCTAAAACCAATTGCATTGGTGGAGAACCTTAGGACTGGGACCAAATGTGGCCTTCCAGGTCTTTCCATCTGAGCTTCACAACTCTCCCTAGGACACACCAGCTCCCCAGGCTACCCTCCCTCTCCTCAGGCCCCACCCTTTACAGATCTTGCTCTGAGCCCTCCTTGCGTGGCACCTTTTCCTTGACTAGATGTGATTGTGATAATGCCCCTTGTTTTCCTTGGATGGAGAGGGCGTGTGTGTTTTGGGGTTTAGAAAGCTCTGGCTTTCGTGTGACAGAAATGTAGCCTAGTGTACAAAGGTTAAGAGTCAGGCCTGGGTCTTTTTGCATTTGGCTTTGCCCACTTTTGCCTCTCGTCCCCCACACTACCGGCAAACAGACCCTGGAAACTTTCTCACAAGGAAATGTGACCCTCAGGCTGTAAATATTTCACCATCCCTGCTGTAGAACATGCCATGTTGTTTTGCAAATGTAAGTCATGCTTAGCCGGAACAAAACATGGCAGCAATGTGCACGCAGCCCAAGCTGAGAGTTAAAGACAGTAAGAAATATATTTATTCCTTTCACAAGATGCCCTTTTCTGTCTTACATGTTTAATTTATTGTTTAAAAACATGCTCTTGAAAGATCCTCTGAGCCTTTGAGGTAAGAGCAAGACAAAAGATTGCTGTATTCATGTGAGAACAAATTACTGCCACCGAGTTTGGGCCATACCTGATTAGGCGTGTGCAGCTTAGTTGCACAGAAATTCAGATTCTGTGCTCCAGTGCTTGCAGAGTAACGCAACGTGTTCAAATTCAACCCCACAGCGGCGAATGCTACCTGGGACGCAACACTTTGCTTGATGTTTCATTCGCTTAAGTGGTGTTGAGACTTGTGCACAAGGTGGATAGCTCTCACAGTAACTCTCTGGTTGGTCTCTGTCAAGTAACTGGAGGAGGAAATGAAATCCCATGAAATGCGGTTACTGTATCATAGGCTTCACTTCAGCAAAGGCATTAAGCATCTTTCCTTGGCTGCCCTCCTCAAACCACTTCCTCTGGAGTCGTCCCGAAGAGATGAAATTGCCCCACGGGAGCAAGCCTGAAGGCTGCAATGTGGTTAGACTCTTTTTCTGCACGTCAGTTCCAAGATGTGTGAAATGACATCACAAATATAATTATAAAAAAAAAAGTTTGCGGCAGTCGGCCACTCATCTTCTAACAGCTTAAGGGTGGCTTAACCAGAAGAGGCAAATCTACTGTAGCCAGACCTCTGGGTCATTTAATTAAAAGTTTTAAAGGAGCAATAGGTGGTTATATGTAAAACTGAGAATACCGTAGGCTCCCTAGTTTAAACGTTTTGGAATGAGGCCAGTGAGAGCATTGTAATGCTATCAAAGCTCACTTGAGTAGACTTCCCATCTGCAGCAGCCTTCTTTTCCAGAACCTTCTGGTTTTGTCATCCAGATGATCAGCGAAGGGCCATATCACAAATGCATTGAGAGCTATGTTTGCTTTTCGGTAATGTACGTGTTGAGTGTATACATATGTACAGTATGTATGTATGTATGTATGCATGCATCGTCATATAATAAAATCAGACATAAGGTGGTTTTCAAATAAAAGATACAAACCACAAAAACTAACAACAAACCTAACAGTAAAAAAAGCAGCAGTTTGAAATTAGTGTTCTTTGGTTCTTTCCTTTTCCTTTTGCCCGAGAAGTGCTAATTCAAGAAGATAGGAGCAATTACTACTGGGGCGGGGGGGGGGGGTGCTTTCAAGACCCCATTTCCTGTGGTGACATCAGTTTCTGCAGCCTTATTTTCCTTTTACAGATATCTACACCCAGAGGGACTTCCTTCAGATTACACCATTACGTTTCTCTTCCGTATACTCCCTGAAACGCCCGAGGAACCGTTTGCTCTCTGGGAGATTCTGAACGAAGAATATGAGCCACTGGTTGGAGTTATTTTGGATAGTATGTTCATTGTGTCTTTATCATGGACCTTGATTGATTTGGTTTGTTTATATTCCGCCTTCCCACTCAAGGAGATGAAGGAAGTCATCACTGAATTCCCCGCCACACCCCCAAAAGATAGTTATAAATTTTACCCCTGTACATTGTCCCCATACCCTTTTGTGATAAAATAGAAAATAGAAATAGGTTATCATTTTGATGAAGGCTTTAAAGAAAATAAATTACTCGAAAGTATCTAAGTTGATGTTCCTCCTTTAAAAAAGACAACACTGTAATGTGTTCTGTCTCACACTCTGCAGATGGTGGCAAAACATTGACTTTCTTCAATTACGACTACAAAGGTGAATTCCAGACTGTCACTTTTGAAGGACCTGATATAAAGAAAATATTTTATGGAAGTTTCCATAAGGTGAGATTTGCTGAGACATTGGGAGGGGGGGATGTGATTGTGTAAAAAGAACAAGTGATAATATTCTGAATACTTTTTTCTGGTTTTGCTTTGTCCCTACCGAAAGTAGTGCTTGAATGGGGAATTAGCAGGTGTATCTGTTGTTGATTTAAAAAAAACACCTATATGTATCTTCCTGGGCTTTTTTGTATTAAACACATAATTTTCTTCCCTCAGTTGCATGTTGTCATCAGCAAAACTACAGCTAAAGTTGTGATTGATTGCAAACAAGTGGGTGAGAAGATGATCAATGCGGCAGGCAATATTACTTCTGATGGGACAGAGGTACTGGGAAGAATGGTTCGATCGAGAGGGCCAAGGGACAACTCTGCACCAGTAAGTGAAACAGCTTGGTGTTTCGAGCTAAAAAAGAGCATTTTCTTCTTTTTTTAAAAAAAAAAGAAAAGGTTGCCATGTTAATATAGGGTTCGTGATGTAATGTGTGTAATGAGAAAGAAAGCTGCTATTTGGTTATTTAAAGATATGTTTGCCTGAGAAATTCTGGCTCATATAGAAAGCTGACAGTGAGAAGATTTAAGTATCTGCCTTGGGTATCAGGAAAACTCTTCTTAATAAGCTCTTAACATGCTAGGTATGATTCCATGCCTGGATACATTGATGCATACAACACCCACATTGAATAGTTTCGCCAGAAGGGCACCATGGACAGTGATAATGGGAGCTGCTGAGAGATCTGAAACAATCAACAGGGTCATGCTCTCCCTGTCCCTGTGAAAGTCATCCCATGGGACCATTTCCACACCCCCCCCAGCCAAACCTGAAACCTGATCAAGGTGGATCTAGAAAACCAGTCCCATCTAATTGTTCCTGGAGTTGTATGGCAACCACTTGCTTGAGTGCAATGCCCAGAATGGTGATGTCAATCACTGCCCTATAGTTTATTTGGGGACTGGGTTGGGTTAGGGTCTTCAGTGGTGGTGGTTGAATTATGGATTCTTTTCGTGAAAGTGGTACAAGCCCCTTTTAACAAGACATTTACCTTCTCCTGGACCCATTGAGACACCACTGACTTGTTAGAAGTAAAAGGGTTGAGCATACAGGTGGACTCCCCAAGCAGCTTTGTTAACAGCCTCAAGCCTCGAAGACTGAAAGTCATTTGCTTTGGATGCCTTCACAGATTGGACTTCATTAACTACGATGTCCATATTGTGGTGAATGCGAGCAATTTTATCCTCAAAATGTATTGCAAATACGTCTTGGCTTGCTACCAAAGTTACCAACGTTTCTCCCTCTTGCAAAGGGACACTGGGTGACCCTTCTTCACCATCATCTTGATAATGAGTTCTTAAGTTGTATGCAAGTATTGGTGTTCATAAACTTGTGATTCTAATAAGAACATTGCCCTTATAGTGTTGTTTCCTCCAAATGATTTGATATCACCCTTTCGCAAGCCACCAAACCCTCCTTCTCTTACCAAGACTGGACTTCCCATTCATCATCCCCCAAAATGTCTTCAGGATTAGAGAATGAAATAAGCTGAAGATATAGGAGGAGAGGTGGGTTTGTTTCAAAGTGGGACAATCTACCCATGGCCTTTGACCTTTCCTGAGCAGCTAAGCTCCATTAAACCTAATAGGACAAAGACTCAAAATAAACGAACTCAGTGCTTTTTTCTGGGGGTATGCAGGGGTATGGATACCCCTAAACATTTTGCGAATCTAAGTTTGGCCTCATTGACGGGCAGTATTTCAATATGAGTAGGAAAATGAGAGTACCCCTAAACATTTTTTTTAGAAAAAAAGCACTGGACCTACTGCTTCTTGACCTGTCAGGAATAGTTAACCCAAAATTATGCGAGGAGGAGGAGGAGGAGGAGGAGGAGGAGGAGGAGAAGAAGAAGAAGAAGAAGAAGAAGAAGAAGAAGAAGAAGAAGAAGAAAATTGCTTTCAGGCCTCAGGCTTAAATATGCCAATGAATACATCAAGCCTCACAGAACAATTGAACAAAACAACCTTTGTGACTACATTCCAACAGGGAAAGACAAAGATGAACTTATAAAAGGTTGCAGCTAAAGGGCCTTTTGTACAAAGAAAAAGAAAGAAATGATGGCTTTTGTTAAGAGAGTCGGAACTGTATGAAGGATAAATGACATAGCAAAATCTACACCCACAGAAAAATGCTGGTTGCCTTCAAGTGAATTGGTTGGTGGTTATGTAAGTCCGCAAGCATGCATTTCAAAACACAGCTCCGTTGCTCCGTAATGTACACTCAGTTACACCAGTTACAATGTTATCCTAAACATTAATAAAGCCTGTGCTGTATGATGCAAATTCGAGGACCCAAAGTTTTAATGCTTTCTATGGTTCAGGCAGGTAAACCCCCAGATGTGCTCATGTCTTCTCCGGGCCAGGGGGATGTCTAGTCCCTTTTCACTGGGGTCAGCCATGGGTTTGCTGCTCCTGGAGGGAAGGCATATTCTCAACTCTGCCTGGCACCTTGATTACAAATTAGGAAGCTATTTTAATGCGGAGAAACGCAGCGGAAATCATTGTTAATCAAAACAAATAGCATTCCAACAGCTCCAACATCTTCAAACTTTGCTGTAATCTACTGTAATGCTTTTGAAGCAGCATTAATATTCAGTAATGATGGCTAGGCCTTGTGATATTTAAATCAAATTATCAAGATCAAAGAGTACCCCAGACAACTGATCCCTGCATATGTGCAGACTGTGATGCTCACACGGACATACTCTGACCACAAGAAGGCTTCCCTCTTTGTATTCTTTGAAGAGGACATCTCCACATCTTCAGACAGAGCTCTTTCCTCTCCCTTCCATTGAAATGAATGTGTCTGCTTATGCACATGCAAGACCTTGCATGTGGACACCAGCAAATTAGGACAGTATATTTTTTGCGTTTATGTTGTGTTCCTTAAAGCACCCTAGAGAGGCCGTTTGTTTATTCTGTCCAAATCACACACATGAGTTTTACTGCTGTTCCATCCAATCATTCACAGATTTCTATGGATTTGTCTGCATCTGAATCTTGACCACGTGAAGTTTAAATGTAAATGTCCACGAGTAAATGCCTTGGAAACAAAGAAACCTTTGTTTAGCAACTCAGCTGGTATAAGAAAGAGCAACCCAGGTCACAGTTTAAAGTCAGAAGAATGGCTGATTCAGCCTGTTTCACCATCAATGTAATAAATCAATTCAAACCACTGTTTCTTGGTAATTTACTAAAAAATAGAATAAAATGCAATATCACATTGCACCCTTAGTCTGATTAATACTAACCCATGAAACGGAAGAAGCCCACTTTGAGGTTTTATTACAAACAAGGAATATAAAAGGGTTGTGAAATAAACAAATGAAATAAGGGCATACCGTTTTCATTTGTTGTGATGGGATGAATTCCTGTGAGCACATAGAAGTATCAGCAAGAGGCATATTATGTGAAACAGCTGAAAAGATGTACAAAAATAATGTATCATGTTTAGTCTGTGATCCCCTAAGCACACGTACGTACAGGGGATTTGTACAGAACATATTTCTAAATACTAGTTTTAAAAGTCACTCTTTTTATTAAGTTCGTATAAATATTATAATATGTGAAATGTAAGTATCTTGGGGAAGCAATCCTATACACAAGAAGCTGCCATAAAGCAAACAGGAGTACGTTAAAGGTTCCTTGGGAAGAAGGATTGATTGCTAAACTCTTCTGGGAATTGTGGGTCTCTGAGGGGAACAGGGGTCTCCTAACGTCTTGCAGCAGCCTCAACGAACTAGTTTCCATGATACTTTGGGGGAGAATCCACGACTGCTCAATCTGGTATGATACCCCTTTAAATGTACAGTACAGATGAGGCCTGTGAGCAAGCATTGCTTCAAGTCAAAACCACTAAACTATTAAAAGCCAAGCATCTATGCCAGCAGCTGCATAGCTCCTTGCTTTGCAAACTGAGCAATCAGCTGATCGTTGAGGCTTGCAAAGGACCATGGAAGCACCAAGGATCAGCTGATTGTCAAGACCTTTATAGTGCTTGTATTGCCTTGTGCAAGTCCCTTTGGCCCAGCCATGTCTCCACCTGCTCCATGTCTGACATGTAGGGTTGCCAGGTGTCCACTATTTGAGTGGACAGTCCACTTTTTTCACATTATGTTCACTATTATTTTCACAAAATTGTGGACATTTTTTTATTCAAAAGCTTTATGATGAAATGGTATTTTAATACGTGTTAAAATATTTGTAAGAAAATATATAATTTAATGTAATTTAACCCCCCACCCCCCGCTTGTCCGCTATTTTTTGGAAGCAGACCTGGCAACCCTACTGACATGTGGCTTGGCCAAAACAGCCTTGTGGGTCAAGTGAGCAGGGGCGGAGCAAGGGGGTGCGGGCCACACTGGGTGTCATCTTGAGGGGGGTGACATTCAGCACCGCCCCCGCCCCCGCCTGTGACTCCCAAGCCTACAGCGAGCAGTGGCAAAGCTCCCCCCTCCCCCTGGCTTGCTGTAGGCTTCGGACTCACGGGAAGGGGGTGCGCCGTTGCCCCGCCGCCCATGCTCCCGGTTGGAGGAGGCAGGCAGGGGAGAGGACGGGTGTCTTCCTTGAAGGGGGGGTGACATTCAGTGCAGCCCTCAGCCATGACTCCCAAACCTACAGCTCCCCCCTTCCTCTGGCTCACTGTAGGCTTGGGAGTCACGGATGGGGTGTGCGTATGTGTGACGAAAGCATTCCTGTACCGGGTACCACCTGACCTTGCTACACCACTGCAAGTGAAGAAGACCAAATTAGGTCTGTAGGCAGGAGGGTGCCTCCCCATCCTCCAATCTATGGCAATTCTTTTATTGTTTGAGATGGCTCTCCTTCATTGATCTTCTGAAGCCGCTACATCTTATGTTATATTCCCCCTTTTTCGAAACCAGTTCCAGCTGCAGATGTTTGACATCGTCTGCACCACTTCATGGGCCAACAGAGATAAATGTTGTGAACTTCCAGCTTTGGTAAGCTCTCGCTTTTTAAAACTTCTGTTTCGTGACATGTGGTTCTAATTTATATTTAAGATTAATGCAGATTAATGCCTAATTTGGAATCTACCAAACCAGCCATGACAGGGCCTTCTTTTTCTCACCAGAGGGATGAAGAAAGCTGCCCTGCCCTACCTCATGCTTGCTCCTGTTCTGAAGTCAGCAAGGGAGCTAACGGACCCCCTGGACCACCAGTAAGGTTTTAGTCATGTTTGATCTCATGCTTGACAAAGTTGAACATGTACTTATTTGAACCAAGAAAGGCCTGATGCTTTGAGTATGTTTTGAGTATAGTTCTGTATGTTTGGTGGCTTAGGTTGTCTCAGCTGGTTTGCAGTTTAGCCAGCACCAGGCCAAGACATTTTGCCACCTGAGGCAAACCACAAAATGGCACCCACTGCCAGGGAAGAAGGGGTGAGTGTAGATCTCAATTGGGAACACGAAGAGGAATCAAATCAACCTTACCTAATGGTTGAAGTCAAAATCAAGAGCCATCACGTGGGGACCTATATCCCCTATCTCTCTCCTGACAGAAGTCATCATACACGATGACCAAAAATGTTTTAAAACAAATTTATGGCTGCATACACACTATACCTTTAAAACACATTAAGCGTTACAATTTAGTTTGCTGGCATGCTTGTGGCTTGTAAAAAAACCCTCTCAAGTCTACTGATACGCTAAGTAAAGTCCCATGAGAAACACACCACAATTTTTCGCTGGAGATAAAATGTCTCATTCATTCCACCCAAATCAACCAGACAGACAGGGCGGAGGTGGGGGAAGGGAATCTAATTCCTCGTCATGTTTCAATTTGGACAGAAAACAAGTGTGATTTGGACCTTTTATTCCTTCTAATAATATTGGAGTTGGTCTAAGTTCAGCAAATTAAATCAAAATGTGGAAAAAGAAATATAGCTTTTCAGAGCTATGCGCTTATGTGCGTGTGTGTGTCGGCAGGCAAATCAAGGTGTGAGCAGAGGAAACAGCAGTTCTTCCATGAAAACAAGGCACACAAAATAGCTGACCCTTTCCTCTCTCTCTCTAGTATCTGTGTTGTTGGATAGTCACGGAAACATACGCAGATAAAGCTTAAGTGGTTCCCCTCCCCCAACCCCAACCCGCAGAAATGTGGAGTCCATAATATTAATAACTCATGGCATGAAATACATGGCATTATGACAGGCAGTGTTGTATATTGCAATGATCCTTGGGGTGGATGTTCAGTGCATCTGTTTGGACAATACATTCAGAGAAACATCCCACTTTGCCATGGTTTCCTCTCACCCCACCACAACCACCCCAAGACACTGTCTGTGAAAATAAAACTCATTGTTATTTGGAGTCAGTAGCAGGTTTCCCTACACTACAGCACTGTTCCTAAGAGAATACTGCTGAATGGGCAGTGGTGGACCTTGGGTCTCAAATTTCAATGCCAAAATTTGGTGTCCCCAGCCTCTCACCTTCCATTCTACATCATAGTTGTGGCACCCCACCCTCACCCCTAAGGCTTCACGCCCAGTATGATCAAACCACTCGTGCTCTCCTAAATTCGTCTCTGCTACTGGGCCGCGAACCATGAGAGGGCCCCAGACTCTGAGCTTTTATTTTAAAGTAAGTTCCTTGCGGAAGGAACTTCCTGGTTCATTCTGAAGACAATTTTGGGTCTTCCTTGGGGTGTGTGTTGGATTCTATAGCACTCATACATCATAGGCCTATCTTCACTCATTGTCTTAAAAAAAACTGAAAGGAGCAAGTTGTTGTTGTTGTTGTTGTTGTTGTTGTTGTTGTTGTTGTCATTTTTATCTTGCCTTCCCCCCTCAAAGGAGTCCAGAGCAGTAAATACAGTTACAACCTAGGCAACCCTCCTGCATTGTCTGAATGGAGGATTCAAAAGAAGATACATATTTCACAAAGCTTGCGGAAATTTTTCGCAAACGTGTGTCCTTTTTTGCATACGGTGTACTGAGCCCAGAAAATTCTGTTGATCTTCTTATTTATTAAATTTGTCTACCGCCCAATACCTGCAGGTCTCACTCACCCTGTTCCTTGTGGTTTACTTTTCCTCAGAAACAAACAAAACTTGCCCCGTGTCCCTTAGTTTAGCAATCAAGCCTCCATTTGGAAAGGCCCATTCTGAATTATGACTATTGGTCATGTTTAGGTTTGACAGAATGTTGGGAGCTGGTTGGAGAGAGAGAGAGAGAGAGAGAGAGAGAGAGAGAGAGAGAGAGAGAGAGAGAGCTGGGAAAAGGGAGGGCGAGATATATTCTAAAGTACTGGACTTCATCCAGTGGGTTTGAATCCAATCACCTTATACAAATATACAACTTGTGTACAAGTCGGTCAGACGACTCAATTGCAAAATTCAGGAAAATAAAATAAAAAGGAGAGCTGCAGTTCAGTTCGTGCACTATTTCAAGAAGTGTGAATTAGAGATATTTGCATGAAAATGGGAACTGAATCCCTCCCCACCCACCAAAAAAATTTCCGTTTGAGCTTCATGTGTTTGCTGGTCTCTGCTGTAGAGCAGCACCGTAACTTGATGTGAGGAGATAATCTGCTTTTAGTAGACTTCCCAGTCTCCTCTTCTGAGGTATTTTATCAAAGATTGATGTACAGTAGTACCTCGCTAGACGAATGCCTCGCTAGACGAAAAACTCGCTAGACGAAAGGCATTCGCTAGCAAAAGCCTGACTCGCAAGACGAATTTTCCTATGGGCTTGCCTTCGCGATTTCCTCCCCCCCCCCCCCCGTCAAACTGCTCTTCCCCCGTTGGTGCTTCGCAAGACGAAATTTTCACTATACGACAGCACTCGCAGAACGGATTAATTATGTCTTGCGAGGCATCACTGTACTGCTTTCATTAATAAGTTAGGAAGGAGGATAAAGTGTACTTTTCTCTAAAATGAAGAATGGCGGTATTGGGGATAGTGGGATATCATCTTTCTCCCTAAAAACGAACTTGGGTGCTGAGTGCCGCCAGGACTAGAGACAAAACATGGACACGGAGAACCAAGAGAGAAGTAACAGCATGCACTGGGGAACCTGCACATTTTGCTGAAAGGCAACAAATCCTAAAAGCAGGACAGCCTATTGAGGACGGTGGAGATTCAGTAGCCATGGATGCTGAGGGTCAACTGAAAGGCAAAATGAGAAGTGAATGGGATGGAGTTTCCTGGAGGAAGGCATGGCTTTAACCCGAATAGGAGCCCACCTATTTTGAGGAAATTATGTGCAGCAACTTTGTTTTCTTCTTCTTCTAACTCTAAATGTGTTTTGCAGGGTGGTCCAGGTCTCCGAGGTCCAAAAGGTAACCGAGGTGACCTTGGCCCAAAGGTAATTCATCGTGTTGCTTCTTCTGTTGCTTCTTCTTTAATGGGTTTGTGATTGCATAGTAAAAAAATTGATTTGAATATTCTGTAGGCATAATCCAGGTCTGTAGGGATTTTCCCCTTGACGCAAGGGAGACTTGTGACTTGTACCTGCTCTCTTTCCCATTGCATTTCCTCAACCACAGATGCTATTTGCAGAAACTTTCAATGTCTGTTAGGGTGATGAGAGGAAGAGTCTCTAATAACTGCATGGATTGCTACAGAAAAATGTAGAATTGCATTCATTGGAATTTTTTTAATGAATGTAGAATTTATTAATGTAGAATTACATTCATTGGAATTACATATCCATTGGAATATTTTTCATTTAGGAGCAGATCTACATGCAGTCAATATTTTGCTTGATCCGACCAGGTCTTTGCGGAGAACTTTCTTAAATCTCCTCAGCTGGGATAATTAATGTGTCCCTTTAGTTTAGTTTGGAGGGAACTGGAGGCTTTCTAGTCAGAGTAGATGGCTGTTCCTCTAATATAGTTGAA
Source organism: Lacerta agilis (assembly GCF_009819535.1). Taxonomy (NCBI): domain Eukaryota; kingdom Metazoa; phylum Chordata; class Lepidosauria; order Squamata; family Lacertidae; genus Lacerta; species Lacerta agilis. The sequence continues at coordinate 72,155,425 of NC_046318.1, forward strand.
ACAAAATAAAAAATAAAAAAATTCCTTCCAGTAGCACCTTAGAGACAAACTAAGTTTGTTCTTGGTATGAGCTTTTGTGTGCATGCACACTTCTTCAGATACACCAAAACAGAAGTCACCAGACCCTTATATATAGTGAGAGGGTGGGGAGGGGTATTACTCAGAAGGGTGGTGGGAATGGGCGATTGGCTGATTGGTGTGGTAAACCTCTTGACGACTGTTAATTGGTCTTACAAGAAAAAGCAATGAGATAAGAATCCAATGTCTCTATTCAGACCAGGTCTCTCCATGGTTTTAAGTTTGGTAATGAGTATCAATTCAGCAACTTCTCTTTCCAGTCTATTTCTGAAATTCTTTTGTAATAAGACAGCTACTCTGAGATCTTGTATAGAATGTCCTGGGAGATTGAAGTGTTCTCCTACCGGTTTCTCTGTCTTGTGATTCCTGATGTCAGATCTGAAGAAGTGTGCATGCACACGAAAGCTCATGCCAAGAACAAACTTAGTTGGTCTCTAAGGTCCTACTGGAAGGAATTTTTTAATTTTGTTTCAACTACGACAGACCAACAAGGCTACCTACCTCTAATATAGATTCATGATATGATTATCTTTTACGATTCAGGGACCAGATGGACCTCGTGGTGAAATTGGAGCTCCTGGTCCTCAGGGGCCTCCTGGACCCCAAGGACCAAGTGGGCACTCCATCCAAGGACCTCCGGTAGGTTCTGAACAGTTGACAGCCCGGACTTATTTGCACCATAGAAGTTAGTGTTGCCGGGTTTTGCAAAACAGTGCAATACTTGAGCTGCAAAAAAGCAGCGCTAGAATCACAAGGACGTTGGTGGGGTCTGCCCTATGGGGGCAATATTTGACAAAAACCACCGGGAAGACCCAGGTGAATTTTGTTACACGGTTCAAGCCCTGGCTGAAGGCAGTTTTGGGATCTTGTTTAGTGCCCTCTGATTCAAGAGTCTTTCAAAGTCTTCCCAAATCTCTAGCAAAAAAAAAAGGAACAGAAATATCCCTTATAAGGCTGTCAGTACACACTGTACCTTTAAAACACATATTGAAGCTCATTTTTTAATTCATGTTTTTGATCCCAAAAAGGTCAACTCCAATTGGTTTCAGTGGGAGAATTAAGAGCTTGCTTTACTCATGAAATCAGTAGAATCTAAAACTTTGGTTAGACCATGCCTCATGTTTGTAACTCACCTTTGCTTCCCCCCCCCCACACACCTTCTTCTTCCCCAGAAATAAATCTGTAGTTCACAGTTTTGTACCTCTGTTTTGATGAAAGAAATGGGATAACTGGACAAACAGTGTGCCACTGGCATGATTAACTCTGTGGTCATTTATCAACAGGGATCAACTGGTGAAAAGGGAGAAATTGGAGAAATGGGCCGTCCTGGCCTACAGGTTGGTATGACTCTGCTTCCCAGCTCTCAAACTGCTGGAAATGCCTGTTCACGAGACTCTGTTTGTCTCGTTGTAATTACAAGCAGAGGGTAAATGTTGTTGTATCTTTTGAAATATGTTGTTATCTTTCATGCAGGGCGTCCCAGGAGCATCTGGATCCCCAGGACGAGATGGAAGCCAAGGCCAAAGGGTAAGACTGGACAAGTGACTGGAGCCAGTGTGGTATAGTGGTTAAGAGTGGTAGACTCGTAATCTGGTGAACCGGGTTCGCGTCTCCGCTCCTCCACATGCAGCTGCTGGGTGACCTTGGGCTAGTCACACTTCTTTGAAGTCTCTCAGCCCCACTCACCTCACAGAGTGTTTGTTGTGGGGGAGGAAGGGAAAGGAGAATGTTAGCCGCTTTGAGACTCCTTCGGGTAGTGAAAAGCGGGATATCAAATCCAAAACTCTTCTTCTTCTTCTTCTTCTTCTTCTTCTTCTTCTTCTTCTTCTTCTTCTTCCTGTTTTGCTTCTTCTCCTTCCTCTGGGCCATCCTTTCTAAGTTAATGTTCCAACCCCAGGGCTTCTGAGAGTCAGTTTTGTGCATGTGACATTGGCTGCATCTCAAGAAATCCTGGCGAGGGAAGGTTTGGCCAGTGGCTCCTATTTTTTATTCCTTTCTGGACTAGCTGTACACTGACTGTAGGTCTGCATAGCAACGGGAACTGACACAAACTCCCGCTACATTTAAGTGCCTGAAATTCATCTAAGCCAGGCATCCCCAAACTCAACCCTCCAGCTGTTTTGGGGCTACAACTCCCATCATCCCTAGCTTACAGGACCAGTGGTCAGGGATGATGGGAATTGTAGTCCCAAAACAGCTGGAGGGCCGACTTTGGGGATGCCTGAATCTAAGCGGTCTCCTATGTTTCCTTCTGTGTGTTGCCTTTTGTCTTATAATATCTGCAGAATAATAATAATAATAATAATAATAATAATAATAATAATAATAATAATTTATACCCCACCCAACTGGCTGGGTTTCCCCAGCTACTCTGGGCAGCTTCCAACAAAATATAAAAAATATAATAAAACGTGATACATTTAAAACTTCCCTAAACAGGCCTGCCTTCAGGTGTCTTCTAAACGTCAGGTGGTTGTTTATTTCCTTGACATCTGATGGGAGGGCGCCACTACCGAGAAGGTCCTCTGCCTAGTTCCCTGTAACCTCACTTCTCACAGTGAGGGAACGGCCAGAAGGTCCTTGGAGCTGGACATCAGTGTCCGGGCTGAACGATGGGGGTGGAGACGCTCCTTCAGGTATACTGGACTGAGGCCGTTTAGGGCTTTAAAGGTCAGCACCAACACTTTGAATTGTGCTCAGAAACGCACTGGAAGCCAATGTAGGTCTTTCAGGACCAGTGTTATATGGTCTTGGCAGCCACTCCCAGTCACCAGTCTAGCTGCCACATTCTGGATTAGTTGTAGTTTCCGGGCCACCTTCAAAGGTAGCCCCACGTAGAGCGCATTGCAGTAGATTATTTCATTCTGGATGTGAAATAGGGAGCAGAGAGAGAGAAAGGGGCTGTCTCAGTGCTCTGCTATATTGCCTAAAGAGGTGTGCCCAGTTCCAGCATGAGCCATTTTGCTGCCTGAAATATAGCTCAGATACCTTCTCCACTTCTGGCTAGCTTTAAAAAACAAAACAAAAAACCCTTTCTGACACCAATGTCGTCCTTCATTTCTCATAATCACCACACACACACCTCATGGCACCCCTTAAAACAATCCCTTGCTGTAGGCTCACAGTCTAACAGACATGACACAAAAGGAAAAAGGAATGGGGAGGGAAGAAGAAGAAGAAACAAGCAGCTGCTTCTTCACTGGCTAATGAATGGGGACAGGTTCATCCTCCCCCCCCCTTGCCATTATGCAGCCTGTCAGTGGCCCTAAGTCACCTGGGTGGTGGCAGAGACCACTGTGTGCCTTCCTTCAGCTCAGATGCATAGCTGTCAACCCTCCCTGCTGTTTCCCAATGCTATAATAAGGGAATTTCCTGCAAAAAAGGGGGGAAAGTTTGACAGCTATGCTCAGATGTCCCACGTAACTGGCAGGAGCAGAGTGTTCAAAACAAATGAAAGGAAGTGGAACCCTATCCAGTGTCAAGTGTAAACCTTGTCATTTCATTACACGTGTGTGACATTATTTAAATAGCAGAAGCAGCAATGTGAACCCAATTGAGCGGAAGCGAAATGCTACTGCCAACTTGGATGGAAGATTTCTCCAGTTGCCTTTTGCTTTCTGTTTCCTTTGCTTTAATTATTAAGGTTTTAAAACATACGATCAAATATATGACAAGCAGCAAAAAGATTGTGAGTGTTTACTGCTGTTTTCCACCCTGTAATTATACGATCACAGAAATCGCTTTCTGTTGATTTATTTTTCTTTCTTTCTTTCTAATCTCAAGTTTTCTGATTAGTGCTTTCAACAAGGAAGAAGTTATAACACATTCCCCAAGCCAGCCTGTAGAAATAAACAGATCAGTTTCATGATGGATTGCACATACAATAAAATATATAGCTGAGGGCAGATTGGATTGCAGTTTCGAGACTGATTCAAAATGGTAAAAGCCAAACTTTTGGTGTGTTTTTTTAAAAAATAAAGTAAGAAACCCTTAAGAGGGGTTTTGTCCTTAATTAGATTCAATCCACTGAGGAATATCAAGTCAGAACGGACCCATCAAAAACAATGGGCACAACTAAGAAGTCCCTTGATTTCAGTAGGTCTGCTCAGAGGTATGACTCTTGAGTTTGCTTAACCATATCAGGTAACAGGATTAAATAAGCCCACATTCCAAATTCACATTATCCCCTAAACAGCCTTGGCCCAGTATGCCTGAAGGAGCGTCTCCACCCCCATCGTTCAGCCTGGGCACTGAGGTCCAATGCTGAGGGCCTTCTGGCGGTTCCCTCACTGCGAGAAGCAAAGTTTACAGGGAACCAGGCACAGCGCCTTCTCGGTAGTGGCGCCCGCCCTGTGGAATGCCCTCCCATCAGATGTCAAAGAGATAACCAACTACCTGACATTTAGAAAACACCTGAAGGCAGCCCTGTTTAGGGAAGTATTTTAATGACTGGTGTTTTATTGTATTTTTAATCTCCTGTTGGAAGCTGCCCAGAGTGGCTGGGGAGACCCAGCCAGATGGGCGGGGTACAAGTAAATAATAATAATAATAATAATAATAATAATAATAATAATAATAATTAGCAGAGAAGTATGGAAAGAAGATCTGTTTAAACCAATGGCACCAATTTCACAAGATTTTTTTTTTTATTTAAGAGCAGGGCTGTTCAAATCAATCAGCTCTTAGACTACATCTAGAAACAGATTTAGGGCTCCTGCAATTCCCTCTTGGTCTTCCTCTGCTCCCTTCATTTCAGCATCAGGGAGGAAATAAAACCCCTCTGCAGTCCTCAAACCTCTCAACTTATATATGCCCTGCTGAACCTCCTCTGGAATTAAGCTTTTAAACCACGAAGAATAAGCAAGGGGAATTCTGGCATCTGTTACTTATGAGAAAGGTGGTAATATAGATCTATTCCCTAAGCCTCTCTTTGCTTAATCCCTTTCTTGCCACATGCACTTATTGTAGCGGGCCTTTCGCTGAATTCAGGCACTGTGAAGTGAGGGCTTGCTTAAGTCTGTCAGCTCAGTAGACAATGCCGCTGCTGTGAATGAGGGGTGTGTGCCTGTGTGTGTGTGTTTCTGGACAGCAGATGCTGTCCAAGATTGACTTGGCTGCGGTCGTAGTACCACCTTAGTTTCGTTTAGTCAAGAATTTCTGTCCTTTGCTCCAAGAACAGCACAGAGCGAGTTCCTACGCCTGGATTTGGGTCTTTTACCAGAAATACTGTGTCAACGCAGCCACGCTGAGTGGCAGCTGATATGGTCCTGAGCCCACACTGGAACTTTTCATCTCCTTCGTTGCTCCAACTCGTTGGCTGGGACTCCCGGCATTTGCAACCACCATTTGCGTTTATTTAAAGAAAAAGGTGGAATACAAAGGAGAGGGTAGGAGAAACACAGATGGAGGCTGGCGGGCCAACCAAAACATATTTTTAGAAAGTCAAAGTGGGCCTTGTTGCAGATTTGGTTGGATCCCAGTTATGAAAAAGCTGAAGGCTACCGCTTGCTTCAAGGAACGGTATCCAAATAGATCGCATCACTGGCGAAAGAAACAGAAAGGAACGCTCTCTTCTCCACACAAATGGGAGACATACCAGAGGTCAGAGTACAGAATCCAACAGATCTGAATGCATTCTAATGGACATGTTGAAAGAGTCTGAGCCAGGAAAGAGGTCTGGCTGGAAGAAAACAAACCTGGTGGAAACTGATGGGTGGGAAGGGGTTAAAAATTATCTTCCAACGTCTTCTTCCCCGCAGATTTCCTCCCATCTGCACAGACAGGGTTGCCAGCAAATACAGGAGTGGGAATCCCCATTTTGCTGCTTGCGGTCCAATTTTGATCTTAGAAAATCTAACATACCCCCCCCCCAAAAAAAAACCATAAATGGGAGTGAAGTGTTTTGCTGCTACAGCTGGTTTGAAGCTAATGCAAGTATAGCATTAAGGGGAAAGACCAGAATTTCTTTTATTTTTCTAACATCTGAAAAGTCCCATACTCTCTACTAACTCACAGATGTAACGCAGTGTTGTGGTCACCCAATATGAACACATTCCCCTTCCTTCTCTGCAGTCTGCATTTCTGGCTTAAGATGTATACCTGCCATTTGATAATCCGGGCAGGGGCGGCCCCGGGTTCCAGGAGAGGGGGGGGGGGTTGACACTTTAGCCGGCCCACCCCACCCCGCGCCGGCAGGTGGGCCCCGAATGGGGGCATGCTGCCTTTCCCCCCTTCCAGCGGCTATTTTTCGGCGCAAGGGGCGGGCCAGCGAGGAGGGGGCGTCACGCTTGGAAGGGGGAAAGGGGGAGACAAAGCAGGCGCTTGAATGCGCCTGCTCTGCTTCCCTTCCCCCCCCCAGCATTTTTTTTTGGCGGGGGTGGGCCAGCAAGGAGGGGGCGTCATGCCAGGGACAAGCGTGACGCCCCCTCCTCGGTGGCCCGCCCCTCGGGCCGAAAAACAGCTGCTAAAAGGGAAAAAGGAGGGAGGGAAAAAAGCTTCCTCTTTTCCTCCTTTCAGCGGCATCCACGTGCGCCGTGACATCACGACGCACACGTCGTGCCCCTCCCCCAGGGGGTTGCCTCCGCGCCGCCGCCACCCCGGGCAGCGCAGAGGCTTCCTCCGCCCCTGAATCCGGGAAACAACATTTCGTAGCAACTTCTGAAAGTTTCTAAACGTTGGCATGTATGTCTTGTTGGAGGGACTGTAGAAGCAATGCTGCTTCCCCAACTTCAAACAGACTGCTGCTTGACTTAAAAGCCAATGCAATTCTGGGCTGCATCAATAGGAGTATAGCATCTAGAGCAAGGGAAGTAATAGTACCACTGTATTCCACTCTGGTCAGACCTCACCTGGAATACTGTGTCCAGTTCTGGGCACCACAGTTCAAGAAGGATACTGACAAGCTGGAGTGTGTCCAGAGGAGGGCAACCAAAATGGTCAAAGGCCTGGAAACGATGCCTTATGAGGAACGGCTTAGGGAGCTGGGTATGTTTAGCCTGGAGAAGAGAAGGTTAAGGGGTGATATGATAGCCATGCTCAAATATATAAAGGGATGTCATATAGAGGAGGGAGAAAGGTTGTTTTCTGCTGCTCCAGAGAAGTGGACACGGGGCAATGGATTCAAACTAGAAGAAAGAAGATTCCACCTAAACATTAGGAAGAACTTCCTGACAGTGAGAGCTGTTCGACAGTGGAATTTGCTTCCACGGAGTGTGGTGGGGTCTCCTTCTTTGGAGGTCTTTAAGCAGAAGCTTGACAGCCATCTGTCAGGAATGCTTTGATGGTATTTCCTGCTTGGCAGGGGGTTGGACTGGATGGCCCTTGTGGTCTCTTCCAACTCTACGATTCTATGATTCTTATTTATAAAAGACCCATTTTCACACCTAACAGTAGGAGGAAATTTGTCAACGGCCAAAAGATACAGAAACAGTGCCAAAGTAAATATGTCCGGAAGGTTTGCATGGATATATTATTTAGCTGCTAAACAAGACAAAGCAGCAAAACCTGAAAACGTATCATGTGGTATGATTTTAAAACAAAAGCTAGAAAGAAACTCAGGTAGAAGCATATCTTTTCACTCTCATTTGAAGAAGAATTAGCCGAAAAGTTAATTCACCCCAGTCTTCAAAGAACTGAAGGTGGCACTGTGGTTTGCAAGCACCAATAGGTAAGGGGACAAACAGATTCCTAACTTACTTTGTTGCCTCTCAATAGTGGGTGCCCAGCTGACATCAGTATTGTATGTTGCCCTTGTGCAAATCCCTATTTCTTTTGGAGTTTTCTTGGACCTTGGGGACTTCCAGACAGTTGCTATTTTCAAGCGGGATTCCATTGAAAACCAGCCCAATACCAGGTCGCACAATTCAAGTTGATTGCACAACAAACCTGCTTCTCCCCCCCCCCCCCCGCAAAAAAATCCCACAGACTTTTGGTGACAACAAGCGCTCTGTAAAAGCCAGCATTATCTAACCGCCCCGAAAACTTTGCAGAAACGAATCAGGTTTAGTGCTTAAAAAACTGGTTGTGTGAATGGATTGGTTTTGTGCTTGTCCTGAACATCCTGTAGAGAACATCAAGAGTTCTGTGGAGTCTGGGATTGTGGCCTTTCTTGTCTAGTGAACAGTACTGTTCTGGTCTATGGGGAAATTGGCCCTGCGTCTTATGCAGGATAAAAAGCAATACTCTAATTTACGTACTTGCCTCTGATCTAGGGCCTACCCGGCAAAGACGGACCCACTGGCCCTCAAGGGCCACCAGGGCCTGTGGTAAGTAAAAATACACCAAATTCTAGGTAACGTGGATTGAGCATTTGATATTGAAGGGGACAAATGGTAGGAAGTACATGTTTATTTAACTATGTAAAGGTATCTACAGCATGGTATGTGCTAGCTAAACACCAGAACATACAGCTATTTGGTGTTGTGAGGATATAGGGAGGCCTCCATGAAGAAACTACTTTGGGGTTGTGCATAGTCCTGTTGATGTTCCAACTTGTGTCAAACTTAAATTTAGGCTGCAGCTCACCATCTTCTGCAGAGGTGGTTAGGCATATTCTCAAGACGTATTGAGTGCATCCTCAGTTCTTGGGTCAGAAAATGCCAACTAGGAAACTTAAATGGAACACAACTTTAATACCATCCAAATTTGGGAGACTCAAAATTGGGGTGCATGTCTTCTGGAACGTGCTTCTGGGTGTGACCCATGCAAAAAAAAGTGCTGGGGGGGGCAAGTTCTTGCGTGGCATCCCAAAATCTGCATTTTTTTGTACCACGCAGGACCATGGTCCCCCAAAAGCACTTTTTTTCAGGGCAAGAACACAGCGTGAGAGCATGTGAGATCACAACACCCAAAATGGCAGGTGCAATCTTGCGCAATAAAAGGGATGTCCTGTTTTGTTTTTTTCCCAGGGCCCTTGGCAGGTATGAACTTTATCTGTATGGGACTGTATGGTTCAATTGGTATACGGATGTGTTGTCTTGTTCTCTCTGTGCAGGGAATACCTGGTGCTCCAGGTGTGCCAGGAGTCACCGGCAATGTTGGGCCACAAGGCGATGCTGGAGCACCTGTAAGTAGTAGAACACTTTACTGAATGTATCGCTATGGCCATCCTTTTTGAGATATTTACCGCAAGTTCAGTACACAGGATAAGCTCTGCTATAGGATTCACAACAGTGCATGTACAACTTCCCTCCAGAGCCTAGGTGGTGTCAGGAGCAGGTCAGCAATAAATCACACGGAGTAAGTGAAGTTAACTCTTTATTAGAAGAAACAAGAGCTGCTGAGCGGTGCCAGGCCTTATGAGCACAGCAACTCTTCCCAGTAGATCTGGCCCCCTGAATGTTATCTAGGAAGAAATGTGGCCCTCAGGCTGGTTTGAAGAAAAAATAAACCTTCCCTGATCAAGGGAACTAAACATCTGCATGGACACACTGCAGCTTCTGAACCTGGTCTGAACAAAGACATTGGATTCTTATCTCATTATACATAACAAAGCTATCTTTAGCCATCTCACCACTTGCCTTTCCCTGCTAGACTAATTACAGCCGTTAAGAGTCGTCAACAGGTTTTCCACACCTATCAGCTGATCACCCATTCCCACCACCCTTCTGAGCAATACCCCTCCCCACTCCCTCACTATATTTAAGGATCTGGTGACTTCTGTTTCAGTGTATCTGAAGAAGTGTGCATGCACACGAAAGCTCATACCAGGAACAAACTCAGTAGGTCTCTAAGGTGCTACTAGAAAGAATTTTCGATTTTGTTTTGACTATGGCAGACCAACACGGCTACCCACCTGTAACTGCAGCTTCTCACAGTGATACCATACTAGCACTTCACCTGCCAAACTTTGAAGCTGAGATATGATTCAATCCCATTGTCATAACTGCTCCTATAATATGACTCGGGCCCACTGGTCTGCGGTCACTACATTAAAAAAAACCCCTATTAATCACAGAGGCAGAAGAAAGGGCACGGGCACAAATTAATTTTTATTCTTTTTTGTTCCCCCGCAGGGACTTCCTGGACCAAAAGGCGAGAGGGGTGAACGTGTAAGTGCATTGTAAATACAGAACTGTACAGAGAGCACAGCAGGCATATGAATTACTGTAGTTTTTAATTCTTTAAAAAAGCTGTTTGTTTGCCTACTGTATTTGCAGCTCACCTTTCAACCAAGGAGCTGGAGGTATGTCCTGAGAAGCTCGGTGGGACTTACTTCTAAGTGGACATTGCATAGTATTGTACTGTTGAAAGCCAAAGGTTACCATGGCAAACTTTGTGCAGGGAAATCAGGACAAAGGCTCAATTAACCGTTAATCTGGAATCATGGAATTGTAGACTTGGAAGGGACTTCTAAAGGTCATCTAAGGGAGCTAGCAGGTGTTAACATGTTATTACAATGTTCTTATCACACAGGGAGACCTCCAGTCCCAAGCCATGGTACGGGCAGTAGCCCGTCAAGTATGTGAACAGCTTATCCAAGGTGGGTAAAAAGAATTTCCATGTTACAATTCTAAAACGTAGTTGTGGAAGTTGCGATCAAACAACCCACCAGCCCAAGTATGGTGGCCCACTTTCCATTTCTGTCGAAATAACGCTTCGTTGGGACCAGTTGTTTTGAAGGTCAAGTTTTTAGGATCTGCCTTTCTTTGCAGGTCACCTGGCCAGGTATAACTCCATCTTAAATCAGATTCCAAGCCAGTCTGTCTCAACACGAACTGTCCCTGGACCCCCCGGTGAACCAGGAAGGCAAGGGGTACCTGGACCTCAAGGAGAACAAGGATCTCCGGGAAGGCCAGGATTTCCAGGCAGTCCTGGCCAGCCTGGAAGACCTGGTGAAAGAGGTGAGTTGTGAACATCGAGATTTATAAAACTGGAGTTTGCATGAAGGGCACCAAACACAATAAACTTATGTCTGACATCAGAGGGAACATGTAAAGTGGGAGAGATATAAATAGCTTTTAGTTCCTGGATAGCATTGAGTGTGATAAAAAAAAACACCATGCTGAATTTTTCCAAAATCAATTAATCTCTGAGCAGCGCTATTAAGAGTTTCTTTTTGGGAACTGGCCTTTCAGAAAGAGTATTTCATGCCAAGTATAATTCTGTATAAAGCATTTATGAAAATAGGGTCAAATTGCTTGATAACAGCCTATCAAACCTTCCTTTTTTCATGGCTTTGGGTGAATGGGTGTGTGTGTGTGTATAATCTTAACCATGTCTACTCAGAAGTAAGTCAAATTGAATTTAGTGGGGCTTAGTCCGAGGAAAGTAGGGTTAAGATTGCAGCCTAGGGGTTGCATTCAACTAAGTCGTACTTAGAGTAGATGGCACCTCATACAGCTCCTTCCAGCAACTCCTGTAGCCAAGCTGGTGCCAAACGTATTGCTGTTTTTCTTTGGACCACATCAGTGAGTCTTGTCATCTGGGCAGCCCAGGACCTCCAGACACACTGCCCAGGCTTGTGTCCTGAAGAGGTCACTTCACTGCTGCTAATGCAGCAGTTTGACTTCAGAGGCACACTCCATTACAGTATCTTTCGAGACAGATGGATGCCAATAAATAAATAAATGCCAACAAATTTATACCCCACCTTTATCCCTGATGGGACTGAAGCTGTCTTACAGATAAAAACAGGAACCGGTAAAAACACAGAAAAACAATATATAAAAAACAATTAAACACTGGTGGAATTAAAACAATAGACATATATAAAAATCTGTTAAAACCATACAGATAATTACCATAAAAACAGCAGGGCACCAACTCTTTCATTAAAAGCAGTCAGTTCCCCAAAGCCCGTTGGAATAAGAAAGGTCTTCATCTGCCAGTGGAAGGACAATGAGGAGGGAGCCAGTCCAGCTTTTCTAGGGTGTGAGTTCCGAAGTCTGGGAGCAGCAACCAAGAAGGCCCTGTGCAAGGATGTCACTTATGCAATGGGGTTTTCCCCCTTGCCCCATAGGATGGGGGGGATAATTCCACCTGGCATGCACAAATGTTTCCCATGATGGAACGATCACTTTAGCACAACATTGAGTTTCTCCCAAATACAGCAAGGCGTCTTGGAGCACTGTAAAGACTAGCAAATTTAAACAAGCACAAACTTTTGCAGACTAGAGTCCACTTCATCAGAAAGCTCATGCCATTATAAAACATTAAGGTGCCCCAAAAGATTCTTCTTCTGTTTTCTGCGGCAACAGACTAACACTGCTTTTCCTGTGGAAAGCCAGTGAACTGTATTTTTCCTTTGCTGGTGCTGTCTTTCTCATATAATTGCATAATTTTTACGGCCTACTTTCATTTTGTAATTTCAGTAACTACAAATAAAAGTCGAACACCAGTCAGTAGCACTGAGACTGAACAGGAAGGAACTTGTTTTCCAAACTTTACAGCAGGTGGGGTTTTGTAACTGAGCTAAGGCAGTTTCAGCTAACTACTTCCCATTGATAGTTAAAGGAAGTTGGAGTCTGTGTGTGTTCCCTTTAATATGCCTCCTGAAATTACTGCAGCCCCATTTGTGAATGATGGATCTTATATGGTGAACGATTTCCACCATTTCCCCGGAATGAGGGTGTGTGGGCATGGCAAAGGGGAAGTAATTTGAAGACAGAATCAATTAATCTGTGCTATCCAAAAAAAACGCTTTGCAGAAGGAACAAATTCTGATAGGGAAAGAAGGTATTTCGGGTATAGCTATTTTTCACCGAATTCAAAATTGCAGTACAATTTTAAAAATGCAAGGTAAGAAATAAAAGAAGCAATGAAAATACAGTTAAAAATCTATGTGAATATTTCTCAATTCCCAAACCTTTGTTGGTGCACAGACCAAGATTCCAGGAAGGTTCGATACAGTAAAATCACTCAGCAAAATCTGCACCTAACAATTAAGATAATGTATAACATCCACTTAATCCTCATTGCATGTTGCAGAAACCGGGCTGCTATCTCCATCTTCACCCCGTCCCAAGTAAACCCAAGGAAGGCTGCCTTACGTTCATCTGAATGAGACTCCCTGCTAAGAACCACCTGATTAATGAGCTTAGATGGAATTGTCTGAATCAAGCGGCAGGGCAAAAGAACATGCACAACTGATTCTACAGTATATGTCAAGCTTCCTCAACCTCGGCCCTCCAGATGCTTTTGGCCTACAACTCCCATGATCCCTCGCGAGCAGGACCAGTGGTCAGGGATGATGGGGATTGTAGTCTCAAAACATCTGGAGGGCTGAGGTTGAGGAAGCCTGCTATATGTCTTTGTCCAGAGAGGCGTAGTCTCTCTGCGAGTGGTGTTTTCTGGAATCTCCCCTGTAGCAATGCCAAAGGTAGCACATTCAGTCTCACTCACACGTATGCCCTGTGTTGATTCAGGTTGATCAAGCAGGAGAGATAAGTCACAATTGGCTCTCCACATCGTACTATCCCCAGACTTGCACAGACACTGTCCCTGATTTGGCGACTAAGTTCTGGAAAATTCGTTGCCTAACAACCTGTGTTTAATTATCTCATCCCCCCTGCGTTGAATTATTTAAAGCGGTGGATGCGTTGCCTCTCGGTTTCAACCAAAAACCCGCAAACACACTGCAGACAACCCAAACGAAAATCACAGGCCACTAGCAGTCCATGGACCACATGCCCTCGCCTAGAGTCCTCATGATGAGTGGAAATAAATCCTAAGTACCTGCGATTGCATTTGTTCACATAAGAACATACGGCAAGCCTGCTTGATCGGGCCAGTGGGTCATCTAGCCTGGCATCCATATTTCAGCAGATGCCTGAGAGAAGCCTGCAAACTGGGCACCAGCACAACAGCACCCTGCCTGCCTTCGATTTCCACCAACTGGTATTCAGAGGTAGTCCTCCGAAAGCGGAGGCAGAACATAGGCATCATGGCGTGAACCTGTTGATAGCCTTGTCCTCCACGAATTTGCCCAATCCTGTTTTAAATCCATCCAAATTGGTGGTCCCCATTGCCTTTTGTGGGAGTGAGTTTCATAATTTATGCATTGCGTGAAGAAGTAGAGTTTTTTTTTTTTTAACGGTCCTGAGTCTTCGTGTTCATCCATCATTACCTTTGACTCTCACCTCCCTCCTCATAAGCTCTTTGTGGTTGTTTTGCTTTGGTTGTTGCTCTGCAAGGTGCCAAAAAATAACTCGAAGGGGCAGCAGTAGGGAGGGCACAAAAGCAAGGGTGGGTGTGTTTGTGTGGAGGTGGCAATAACCTCAATGAGTTTAAGCCTGCTGATACTTACCAGTAACTAGTTTAAGGCTTAAATCCTGTGTGTGCGCGCGCACACACATACACACACACAGCCCTGGGTGTAAGTTTAGACTATTAGAATGCATTGAAAAACAGCCTGCAACCTGCAATTGGTCCAAAATTCTTAACCATTCCAACAGTGGCTTGGACTTACTTTTGAGTAAACAGGCATAGGATTCTCCTATAGTTTTGCAATCCTATGCACACTTTTCCTGAGAGTAAGCCGCATTAAACTCAATGACTGGTATCTGAAGAAGTGTGCATGCACACGAAAGCTCATACCAAGAACAAACTTAGTAGGTCTCTAAGGTGCTACTGGAAGGATTTTTTTTTTTTAAAAATTTAATTTTACAACAACAACAACAACAACAACAACAACAACAACAACAACAACAACAATATTTTTTATTATTTATACCCCACCCATCTGGCTGGGTCTCCCTGGCCACTCCCCGGCCAAATTTTGTTTTGACTATGGCAGACCAACATGGCTACCTACTTGTAACTGGATCAATGTCTGGTGTTCAACTAAGTTTTACTCAGACCTATTGAAATCATTGGACCCAACTTAGTTGTGTTCATTACTTTCATTGGGTCTCCTTTCAGTAAAACGTGGTTGAAAAATGACCCAGTGGTGCTTATCTTTGAGTAGACATGCAAAGGATTGCACCGTGAGTCTTTTGGGAGCAAATGCAACTGACCGAATGATGCTAGTAAGTCCCACAGGGCTCAATGGGACTTACTCCCAGGTAAACATGTGTATAGTATTACAGCCTAAGTGACTTCGAGTGCACAATATGGGGGTTGCATTGCGTGTTATATTCCCTGCGTGTGAAAGCCATTTTGCATGCTGTAATGGCAGCTCTTTGGTCATTTCTGTGTGTCAAACATCTTGCTCAGTAGTCATGCTGTTGGCTCTGATGAGGAAACCTTTAAGTGACCTCTGAGACTGCCTCCCACCTAAAAGAAGAAGAAAAAGGAAAGAAAACCAAAGTCTCTGAGGCCATAATTCTAATTACTTCAGTGTAAGAGGAGAAAAGATTTAGGAGGGCAAGCTTGTCAGCCTTGGGTTTCTATGGCGAAGCTGAACAAAGAGAGACATTGTTCGGTGGTATAAGGCAAAAGAGGGTTGAGGTAGGAGGGAAAGGGGAAGTTGGAGACAAGAAAGGGACCGATTCACTGTTAAAGGGGGTGGACTGAAGAGTTGTGGGATGCTGGAGGACCTGCCTGAAAAGCATAATTATTTGTGCCACTTAAGCAAATGTCTTGGAGTGTGGAGAACTTAATGCAAGGATTAGGCAGATGTACAAGATAAAGGAGGACAAACGATGTTTCGGATTGTAGTAATAATTCGCAAACACGCAACAGCAACTTTATAGCCTTGTCTGTAGCTTGCAGGGAGCCTGCCAGGGAATTCTGCAGAGGAGCGATAGTTTGCGATAACGAAAAGAAGAAGAAGAAGAAGAAGAAGAAGAAGAAGAAGAAGAAGAAGAAGAAGAAGAAGAAGAAGAAGAAGACGGCATGGGATCAAAGTTCTCTCATTCTCGTTATTTCTGTTGCTAAAACAGCTGTCAAAGCAAAAGAGACTTTTTGGCAGGACTTGTTTGGAATTGATATATACGAACATCTTCACCAGCGTTAATGGCCATGCTTTCTAATGTCAAAAACTGGTCCCGGGCCAACGCAGAAGTAGGGCCAACTACATTGCATCGCTCAGAGAGCTGACCTCGGACTAAAAACTGCTTACGTCAGAGTAGTCTTGAAAATGCCCCGTGGAAATAAGTACCCTTGATCTTGTTGCACAGATTCAGTTCATTTTGGTGGGGCTTGCACTGAACCTCCCAGTTGACTGTGCCATTAAGAACATAAGGAGAGCCCTGGTAGATCAGATCAAGGGTTCACCTAGTCCAACATCCTCAGGAGCGCCTCCCCCCCCATCATTCTGAGGTCCAGTTCCGAGGGTCTTCTGGCAGTTCCCTCACTGTGAGAACTGAGGTTACAGGGAACCAGGCAGAGGGCCTTCTCAGTAGTGGCACCTGCCCTGTGGAACGCCCTCCCATCATGTCAAGGAAATAAACAACTATCTGACTTTTAGAAGACATCTGAAGGCAACCCTGTATTGGGAAATTTTTGGTGTCTAATGTTTTACAATTTATGTGCTGTAAGCTGCCCAGAGTAGCTAGGGAAACCCAGCCAGATGGGCAGGGTATAAATAACAATTAACAATAACAATAATACTGTCAGAGAGGCTAGCCAGATGCCTCTAGAAAGCCCACAAGCAGGGCTTGAAGGCAACATCCCTCTGAATATTAAGAGTCCCTTTAACTATCAAAACTTAATTTACAGACCTGTCTCTCCATGAATTTGGCTAATCCACCTTGGTACAGCCAGAGCCACTTAGCAGCCATTGCTACATCTTCTGGCAGGCAATCACAAAAGTTAGTTTTGAGGGACATTATTTCCTCTTGAATGTTAAGAATGAGTCACACCAAAAGCCCATCTAGTCCAGCACTGAATACTCCCTGTGGCCAACCAGAAAATTATGGGAAGCCAGTTAAGTAGGACCAGACTGCATTCTCCCCAGTTGTGGTTCCTAGCAACTGGCCTACTGGCCTTCAATGGGGTAGCTCAGCTGGTAGGGCACGAGACTCTTAATCTCAGGGTCGTGGGTCTGAGCCTCACATTGGGCAAAAGATTCCTGTGTTACAGGGGATGGACTAGATGCCCCTCGTGTTCCCTTCCAACTCCATGAAGAGGCAGAACACAGCTATTGTGGCTAGTAGCCGTTGAAAGCCTGATCTGCCCTGATTTTTATAGCCATCAAAGGTGATGGAACCTAACTCCATATTTTGTCTCTCCTGAATCTTTCAATATTCATATTCATTGGATCACCCCAGCTTCCAGTATTCTCCTTTGTGATTAGCCCTGCCCATAAAGTTTCATTCTCTGTGCATACTTGACAGCCCTGGTGACAGGACCCATCGGGATGTGGCTTCCTCCAAACTTGGGTTAAGTGCCTCAACGGACAGGGGACTGCGTATACGTTAGGGCTGCCATATTTCAAACAGACAAATTCGGACAGAAATGTTGTTGAGTTTTATTGGCAAATAGGCAAACAAAAAACGGAGTTTTTGAGCAGATATTTTAAAGGGAAATAGCCATAAATGACACTGCTGACAGGGGTTGCCATATATCTGGATTTTCCTGGACGTTTTTATCTATCTACCCGGCCACTGCTTCAGTTTACAGTATCCTGACTATGTCCAGAAAATTCCGGATGTATGGCAGCCCCAGTATAAGTACTGTGTTACCCTAGCAAAAGGGAAACGGGTGGCGCTGTGGGTTAAACCACAGAGCCCAGGGCTTGCCAATCAGAAGGTCGCCGGTTCGAATCCCCTTGATGGTTGTTCGGTCCCTGCTCCTGCCAACCTAGCAGTTCGCAAGCACGTCCAAGTGCAAGTAGATAAATAGGTACCACTCTGGTGCACTGCTCTGGTTTGCCAGAAGCGGCTTTGTCATGCTGGCCACATGACCCAGAAGCTGTACACCGGCTCCCTCAGCCAGTAAGGCGAGATGAGCACCGCAACCCCAGAGTCGTCCACGACTGGACCTAATGGTCATGGGTCCCTTTATCTTTACCTTTACCCTAGCAAAAGGACAGAACCAGGCTGCTAGCTTCACATCCCCCGTGCTGGATTCTTCCTTGTTGTTAAAACTAGATATGATCTCAGCGAGCCTCCTGCCTAAAATTTTATTTAGGCTGTTTGAGAATTTGGAACCCAATGTCCTTTAGGTGGAGGTGGGGAGAGAGAAACAAGCCATAAATAATGTCGAAATAGCTAGGAGATGTTCGTTTGCCTGGATATGCATGTTTTGGGCAATCACTCAGCCTGAGAAGCAGTAACTCTCAAGGCGAGATGGTGAAAAGGATTTCAGAGAAGCCAGCTAAAGTTGAAGTTGAGGCGGGAGCAAAGAGGCATTTGGACTCTTAGCAGAACTCAAAAGTTCTGCTCAAAAGGGGATGAAATATCACCCGGATGGTTCATTGCTCTGGTGGGAATGCATTTAGCAGAGGTGTTCCTTGATCTCTATTTGAATGTTTCGTTTGTATCCCACCTTTTTCTATATAATGTTTCAGATTATATGCACACTCTCTGATCCTTCCTATGCCCACAAAAATGCTAGTCTTTAAACCGAATGCAGTAAAACAAGACTATAATTTATGTTTTAATATAGCAGTGGAAATTGTCTCTCCCTTTTCACTTCCCTCTGGTTCCTATCTGCAAATGAGCTCCTCATTAGCATTTTTCCTATCCGAAAAGCACCATCAGTCTGTCGTGTCACTGCAGATAAGAGGCGGGATGAAATCAAGATGATGCAAAGGAAAAGGCTCTCTGAAGTCCATTTTTGTGCTTCTGCCAACTTAGATAGCTTACAATTCATTCCTGCATTAGCAGTTTAGTGACACTAAGCACATGCTTCCTTGATAAGAAGTTAATTTTAATACTCATGAACAATTCCAAATTTTTGTTTTTAAAAAAATAAAAGTTAGTATAGTAATTCTGAGAGGTAAACTATGTTAGTTTGCCAGTGACCGAGCAAACAAGCAGCTTTTCAATGGCTCAACTTAACCAAAACGTACCACAACTGAATTCATAATGTTGACACCCATTGTTGTCATTTAGTCGTTTAGTCGTGTCCGACTCTTCATGACCCCATGGACCAGAGCACGCCAGCCACTCCTGTCTTCCAATGCCTCCCGAAGTTTGGTCAGACTCATGTTAGTAGCTTCGAGAACACTGTCCAACCATCTCATCCTCTGTCGCCCCCTTCTCCTTGTGCCCTCCATCTTTCCCAACATCAGGGTCTTTTCCAGGGAGTCCTCTCTTCTCATGTGGTGGCCAAAGTATTGGAGCCTCAGCTTCAGGATCTGTCCGTCCAGTGAGCACTCAGGGCTGATTTCTTTAAGAATGGATAGATTTAATCTTCTTGCAGTCCATGGGACTCTCTAGAGTCTCCTCCAGCACCATAATTCAAAAGCATCAATTCTTCGGCGATCAGCCTTCTTTATGGTCCAGCTCTCACTTCCATACATCACTACTGGGAAAACCATAGCTTTAACTATACAGACCTTTGTCCGCAAGGTGATGTCTCTGCTTTTTAAGATGCTGTCTAAGTTTGTCATCACTTTTCTCCCAAGAAGCAGGCGTCTTTTAATTTCATGACTGCTGTCCCAAACTAAACACAGTCAGAGCAGCGCTGTGTCACAATTTTCACATGCCAAAATGGGCTTCCTGGTTCTCTCAACAGAGGACTGTATTCAGCTAACCCATTCCGCTGGCGCAGTGCAGCTTTCCTATCTCACCACCCCCCGAGTGCCCTCTGCATCTACCCCAAATCTGTTCTTGAGGGTCAGGAGAAACCCCCCTCCCCCCAAAAAAACAGTGTCAGAGAGCTGGGTCAGATGCAGGTCAGCATACAAGACACAGCGTTCGGCAGGGTAGTAAATTCTTTATTCGAGAAAGCGGTACCCAGCTCAGCAATGCCTCCCAACAACACTTGCCCCCTACAGAACAGTTTTCAGGATGGAGAGCCCCCCCTCGCCCACCCACTTGCTTCTTCTAGTCCTTGCCACTAGGTTCTGCCGCAGTTTGTTTTCCATCAATAGCTACATTATTTGCCCCACTGTCTGTAGTAAAATTAAGTCCCTTCAGTAAATTTCATACTCAAGGGGGGCCCCTCTGAATGCCCTTTTTAATTATTGCATACCCTCCAGCATTCCTCAGATGAAAATAGGAAGGTTTCTCACTCCCTCAACAACTGACCCTCCTCGACTCCCTCATCCCCCCCTCATAGCATTTCCTATCAGAAGAAGGGTGAGTGCCCCCCACCACCAATTGGACACAGAACACACCCTCCCTTGTCCTGAGAAATCCCCCCCACACACACACACATACAGTGGAACCTCAGTTCTCGAACTGCTCCATTCCCGAACATTTCGGCTCCCGAACATTGAAAACTCAAAAGTAGGTGTTCTGGTTTTTGAACGTTCCTCGGAACCCGAATATCCCATGCAGCTTCCGATCTGCAAAAAGCCTAGCTGGCAGCCAATTGGAAGCTGTGCCTCAGAATTTGAATGTTTCGGAAGTCAAATGTCCTTCTGGAACGGATTACATTCGACTTCCAAGATTCCACTGTAACTTAACATAATCATTTATTCATCTACTTTAAATACATACTCTTATAAAACTGCAGGTTATTACAATAATCCTGCCAGTGTTCTTATCTGTTTACAGTTTGTTTGTAAATATTCGATAAACCATTTCCATTTTTTTTATATAAAAAACTTTGTTATCTTGATTTCTTATTTTTTCCAGTTAGTTTCGCCATTTCTGCGTATTCCATAGGTTTTTGTATTCATTTTTCTTTCGTCGGGACTTCTTCTTTCCATTTTTGGGCAAATAACATTCTTGCCGCTGTAGTCACATACATGAATAAATTTCTATACAGTTTGGGTAGTTCTGTGCCTATAATTCCCAAAAGGAAAGCTTCTGGTATTTTGGCTTGTTTAAAAAACAAATGTTATTTTAAACATCTTTTTCAATTCATCGTATATCATTTCCTAAAAATCCCCTTAATCCTGATTTGATTTTATTCTTCGGTAGTTTTACAAAAAAGAAAAACAAACATGAATAAATAAATTTTAGAAAGGAACTAGGTTAGACGTGAGAGCACAAAGCAATTTTTTAAATAAAGAAAATCAAGACAGTGCAGTACACAAGGCTGGGCCTCGGTGGTGGTGGTGGCTCCTCCTCACCCAGCAGCTCTCCAGGAGCTGCTACAAGCTGCCCAAGGGAGGAGACCAGTGGTGGAGACCATGGAGAGGTAACAGGACAGTCCCTCAAATCCAACACTCAGGATAAACTCAAGCTCATTCTCTTCCCTGAGCTTGGTGGCAGCCGTACTGGCGGCGGAAGCAGGGACATCCTTGGATCAAATCAGAAGCTGGGATGGCTTTCGTAATTCCTGGACTGTCTCTGGAAAATCGGGACACTTGGAAGGTAGTTTATTTGTGGTTCGTTACGGTTCCAGGGCAGTTATATGTGACCCCGGCCTCTGGTTCAGTGTGTGTCTTGCTGAAATCCTGCAACTTTTCATACCACAAATGCGTGTTGTTGTTGTTTTGTCCTATCCCACCTGGCTTCAGGGGTCTGGGTTTTGCATCATTTAAATGCCTACCTTTTTGCTGTAGGTGTTGTTTTTTTTGTGGGATCTTAGAGGATTTTTTTTAGCAAGATGGAGCTGAAGATTTTGTGGTTGATTTTTGTGGGTGTACTGTTTTCCTTGCTCTTTTTCTGTTAGAATTGTTTTATATTTTGAATGGAATTGCTGCCCGCTCTGGGGTCACGTGGTGCTGAAAGTTTACCGTATAAATGATAGAAACGTTTCAAATAGCGCTGGGTCCAAGGTCTGGAGAATCACTCTTGTGCTTTCGCCGCTTGCCTGTACTCCCTGCTTTCTAAGTTTAAAAGCACACATTTCATAAAGCTGGCCTCCTGAATGCATCTCTGAATCTTTAATTATAACAGAAAGCCATGACCTCAGCTTTCCTATAAGCTTGAATATGATAGTATCGGTCCAAAAAGGAAAAAATGAAATGAAGAAAAAAAAACACACACCCCCCAAAAAAAACACTGGGATACCAGCCTAGGAGCTTGGCCTGGTTTCTGCTAATAGCTTTGCTCAGCTTGTGCCAAATCACCTGACTGTGATTTGAAACGGCACTGTAAGATATTCAGCCTCATTCTCCACCCAGATGAGGCCCGGGAGCTTATCGTCCACTAGTTAGTTTGGGTTTTAAGGCAACTATCCGTGTCAACATGAATTCAGTCTTCATATATTTTGTTTAAATTGGGAACTGTTGCTACAGACCAAACCTTGTAAGGGGCCTACGAGAGTGTGATCTTATTATATATATATACAGTGGTACCTCAGGTTACATACGCTTCAGGTTACAGACGCTTCAGGTTACAGACTCCGCTAACCCAGAAACAACGCTTCAGGTTAAGAACTTTGCTTCAGGATAAGAACAGAAATCGTGCTCTGGCGGCGCAGCGGCCGTGGGAGGCCCCATTAGCTAAAGCGGTGCTTCAGGTTAAGAACAGTTTCAGGTTAAGAACGGACTTCCAGAACGAATTAGGTTCTTAACCCGAGGTACCACTGTATGTATCTTTAAAGAAAATTTTAAAAAGAAAGAGTGTGATTTTGGTCACTCGTTTTAGGTATGCAAAGATAATGGGAGAGAATGTGGGTGGAAGGGGTATGCTGACAGGAGCAGTCTCTAATTTCAGCATCTATCCCTGAAAACTTCATGGTCCCTTGGTTGTCTTTTGAAGATTCCACCCCCCCCCCTCAAGTTGCAATCCTTTGCCCATGTACTTGGGGGTCAAGACCCGTTGTGCTCATTGGCGCTTGCGATCTGGTGAGACACATGTACGTTTGTGCTTTGAGAGCTGTAAGGAATCAGAACACATTCTTTAAACAAAGGCATTTTGGCAGCCTGCTGCGTTTTTATTCTTCGGAGGGGAAGTTTAGAATTTCACACCTTCTCTGCTCAGCATCTTTTGTGGGCTGTGAGTGAGGTGATTCTTCTTGACCCGGGTCTAGCGCTGTGCTGAATTGGAAGAAGTATTCCAGCTGTGCAGTTAAACGCTGCAGAAACTGTGTACAGGTGGATGCAAAGGAGTCACACACCTGAAACTATTGAATCATAAAAGAGAGCCGTTGTACCTTCTGGCATTGATCAGTGACTTCACGAAGCTATAGCAGCGAAAGAGAATGAAAGAAGACATCGTTTTTTTATGTTTAACAGGCTGATCTTCCATCACCTGCTCTGAGCTCTTTTCTTTGTTTGTTAAAAACATTCTAAAACCATCCCTATGCAGCTTAAGGAATGAGTTGCGCTTACAGGAACATCCAATAGCAACTGTTACATCAAATTATGGGAAGTGTTCTGATATTCCTACCATTTCAGAGGAGGAAAATAAAATCCTTGAGCGTACATTATAGCAAAACTGGCTAGCTACTTAAGAGTTAAAGAAAAACAACAACATTCTTAAGAAAATGTGGTATGTTCAATGATCAGAACAGCGAGGCTGATTCTTTGACAGATGCATGTACTTGGAACGCTGTCCATTTGAAATTTGTTGGTGTGTTATATGTAAATATTGGAACCACAAAAATCTACATGAAATATATTTCTGTGGTTCTAATAAAACCAATTCCGGAATAAAAATTAATATCACTTTGACAGCGTTCCAAATAAATGCAATAGCTGTTGAAGAATGACCCTTTATATATAATTTATTCTTATTTAAGTTTAAATGTGCATCATATTGTGTGTGTATGTGTATGATTCAAGTAGGAGTGGGATGCCAACCAGTCTTTTAGGTGCCACAAGACACTTCTGTTTTTTTCGTTGCTAAAGACTAACATAGCGAACTCTCTGGAAATTGTTAGTTTTATTGTTGGCATCTGCCTGTCTTGAGAAGACAGTGGAGGTGTGTCCTATTCGGGGTGAAGTCAAAGTGCTGGAGAGTTACAGCACCTGCTATGGCTGTAGAGACCGATACAGGAGTGACATGTTTTGTTGCAGCTGGGGCAGATGAAGGTATCCAGTTGTGCCGCTGCAGATGCGCCATGGCGTCTCTTCTCTCTGCTGAAACGAATGCCAACAATAGCATTAAAAAATGGGGGTTTATGCTTACACCAGAAGATTGGGGAGATCTTTCCCAGAAGAATGGGAAAGTTGGAGGCCAAACCAAGAACGGTTGTGTGAATCGACATAGTGAATAATATGAATACGTTAGCGACTTCTGACTACTGTATCCAGGTCTTTAATTTGTCAGCATTGTCTTCTAAAGTGGCCCGACAGGACTTCGTAAAGAGCCACTATAACAGGAAACTAGCTATAGCAACACCTTCCAACGAGGCTGTAACAGAAGACGCAACAGAGCCATTTCTCCTTGGCCTCCCTTCCCTTTCTTAATTAATAAAAGATGCTCATGGAGAAGCATTAATCAACTTTCCCCCCGCCCCATCTGTTCTGATGTTTATCCTTTCTCCTTAACAGGTCTATCGGGAGAGAAGGGAGAGCGAGGGAACCCAGGTGTCGGGACCCAAGGCCCCCGGGGCCCGCCAGGGGCAGCAGGTAAATTCGCCGTACTGACCATATGCCCAAATGGTATGCAATGGTCAGTACAATTAAATGTGCATTCCCACGCATAATAAACAACAGTCCGTACAAGTAAAGTTTGGCTCCTTTACACAGAGTGGCTGTATAATAAAGAACACGTGTGAAATCACGTTCGGTTACTCAGGTAGTCTGTACCTGATGTTGCTCTCTCGTTCTGCAGCAGTGGCAAAGTGATGTTCTTACTGCCGTTTCTCTGTTCCGTGCAGGGCCTCCAGGTGAAAGCCGTACAGGTACCCCGGGACCGCCAGGTTCACCAGGTCCAAGAGGACCACCTGGTCATACAGGTGTTCCTGGGCCGCATGGCACCTCAGGGCAACCGGGATACTGTGACCCCTCTTCCTGTGCTGGATATGGAACAGGTGGTGAGTATGTTTTTCCAAGTTAGCCTCCCCTCCTCCATTGCTTCCCAGAAATGTCTTCAAAATGAGGTAGCTCAGTCAGTAGAGCATGGGACTCTTAATCTCAGGGTCGCGGGTTCTGGTCCCACATTGGGTGAAAGATTCCCACATTTTGGGGGTTGACCCTCGTGGTCCCTTCCAGCTCTACGGTCCTAGTGCTGTACCGAATTTTTGTGATGCTCGTTTTTCAGCGAGTAAGTTGTGGCTTCGGGAACGAGGAGGAGGATCTGCAAAATCAGAAACCACAACCACACCCACCGCAGTTAGACCTGTTTGCAGCCATTGCTCTCCTGAGTGATTTTCAAGTTATTCTTTTTACTTGAAAGGAACTTGTCATTAATTGCCCCTGCCCTCCAGGGATCTCATTGTAAATGTGATGGTGTCATGGGGGCGTGCAACCTAACCAGCTTAGCTACTTGGTCACAGCAGCGAAGGCAAACAGAACTGCACTGCCTTCTCTCTGAAGACCCTCGCAAGCGCATTTGGACACATATCTGTGTGTGCACAAAAGTACACACCCTTGTGTACACAAATATGCATCTGGGCAGCCGTTAAGAGTCGTCAACAGGTTTTCCACACCTATCAGCTGATCACCCATTCCCACCACCCTTCTGAGTAATACCTCTCCCCACTCCCTCACTATATTTAAGGATCTGGTGACTTCTGTTTCAGTGTATCTGAAGAAGTGTGCATGCACACGAAAGCTCATACCAAGAACAAACTTAGCTGTTCTCTAAGGTGCTACTGGAAATAATTTTTTATTTTGTTTTGACTATGGCAGACCAACACGGCTACCCACCTGTTAGAGATACAAAGTTACTGGGTTTCCTCTTCCCCACAGACACACCTGTCTGAGGATCCCCTCCGTGTTCACATATAAAAATAAAACATTTCCTGATCAGTCATCGGTACCATTTTAAACATTTCAAAAGGAAATCCAAGTGCAGAATCTCAGTGCACACAAAACCAAGAAAGCCATATTAAAATCACAAAAACGTGGCGCATGTTTGCATGTTTTCTTACTGTAGGGACTTTTAGTTGAAGGGGGAGGTGAATCCTAGAGAAGTTTGGGGTTTCTTTTAATCTTTAAAAATGTCAGTAAAGTAGCCAGGGTGGCCTTCCCAAAGCAGGGAGTTGCAAAGATGAGAACATAGTGATGAGGCTGGCTTCCATTCCAAGAAAAGAGAATTCCAGAGAGCTGTTGCCACCAGGCTAAAAACAAACAAACAAACCCGTGCTGGTTTCCTTCACAATGGTGGCACCGTTAGTGTAATGCGGGAGAAAATTATGTCAACTGATCGATACTGTTCACACAGGAGGCTCAAAGGAATAGAAGGAGAGCCTTCTGGGTCAAGCCAAGGGCCCATCCAGTCCAGCCTCCTGTTCACACACAGTAGCCCACCAGATGCCATTGGGGAAACCTGTAAACAGGACCTGAATGCAAGAGCATACAGCCTGCCTCCAACTGTGGAAGCAGAGCATAGCCTTCATGGCAAGCAGTCATCCACGGACTTCTCCTCTGTGAATTTGTCTTAATCCTCTGTTAAATCCATCTAAATTGGTGGCCACCCCTGTCTCCTATGGGAGCGACCTGCTTAGTTTAACTATGCATTGTTTGAAGAAGCGCTTAATTTTATCTGTCCCGAATCCTCCGACATTGAGCTGTATCGGATATCCATGAGTCCTAGAGGTAATGGGAGAGGGAGAAAAACTCGTCTCTATCCACTTTCTCCATGCCTTTAAACATTTCCGATATATCACCTCTTCCTTGCCTTTTCTCTCAACTAAAAAGCACCCAAACTTTCTGCCGCGTCACTTAACTGCAACTCAGCCCTGATGTCACAGCGCCCAGCGTTACATGTGTCCAGATGTTCATGTTTCCCTGGTCTTAGAAATGCCGCCGCCATATTTTGGCAGAGAAGCGCCTCAGAACGGCCTTGTCGTTCTTCTGCCCCACGCTCTTCCAGAAATGCAGGAACTATTTTGGAGAGTGACAGTAGGGGAACCAACGTAAAATGGTATTGCAACTGACCCCTTGGGGACAAAGAGGTCCTTGCCAAACATGCTTATAAATCCTCAGTTCTACCTTAAAAAGAATTACTGATTAATCCAAAGTGCTCCCCTGTGTGAACCACATACACAGGCTAAGCAGCCATGACTGCACCTGTGTGTCTGCATTGCAGACTTTGAATAGCTCTGGTTGCCTGTTTGGCAGGGAAAGGAAAATGGTTGGGACTCAGTCCCTGTCTTGCAGCCAGTAAGTGCTAAACACGATATCTAACTAGAGCTAAACATTGCTGAGGAGGGGAATCATAAACATTGTGGTCTACGTCATTGGGTCAGGGGACGTGCCCAGTTATCTCATTCAAAGAGGAAAAACAACCTTTTAACCTTGTAACTGAAGCAATTAAAACCCCGTATAAAAACCAAAGAGCGTGTAAAGTGCAGGGCGTTTTGTTTCTTCGTCTCTTGTGTTTGTCATGTGCCATTGTCACATTGTCTAAAATAACCCAGTCCAACTTTCTTGAATGTCTTGTTTGTGTCATCCATCCATCTCCTGGTTATAACCTGATCTGCCTTGGCTGGTTGGTTGGGAAATCCCTAGCTGAGAAGCTCCTCGTTCATGTTTGTCTAAACAGCATGGCAGACCAGAGTCTCACTAACTAAGCCCCTTGTAATAATCTGAATCGGCAGTGCATATAGTTGTAATTCATGAATGACAGTCTTTTTTTAAAAAAAAAGAAATTGGACTAAAATACCCCCATTGCATGGAGAGATTGTGTCTTGATGATGTTTTTTGAACAGTGGTTTTCAAATGGTGTTCCTTGAGAGCATTATCTGTGACTGGCTCCGCCCATTTTTGCCTTTGGCCACACCCACTGTTGACATTATCATCTTCTGCTAAACATATGTGTGTGTGGGTGTGTTGGGTGAATTGTCAACCAAGCCTGTGCAACGTTCCCATGGTAAGCAGACTGACACGGAAAAACTCCTCGAGGACCTTGAAAAACACTGTTTGGTATCCAAGGGGCCATGGAAAGAAGGTGTAGGAACTTTGACACAAGTTCATGTACTGCATGTGAATGTTTTTTTTTTATTATTCTTTCTTGTTTCGGTTTGCAAAGCATGAAGCAAAGCCTTAGGTTGTACTTATTAGTTGGAGACTCAGTCTTGGTTACAGCTTAAGTCGCAAGATTAACCTGTAGTTGAACTGGCCTCGGAGACCTTTGTTTGTTTCACTGACCTGTATGTATTTCTCTGTTGTTCACCTGCTCCTGTCCCTCTCCCCCTCTCCCCCTCTCCACCCCTCATCTTGGTTCGTTTTCGATTTCCGAAGGCTCATTCCCTTACAATGGCTACCCATACGGAAGGTGAAATCGGGTAGAGTCTGGTTTTTCTTTCTCATATGGATGAAGGTCAGAATGGCAACTACTGAACAGCCTTGATGCTTTCCCACCAGCAACACTGATTATTATTATTATTATTATCACCACTAACAAAGGATGCCTGCTCTAGTTTTCTTATGCTTTCTGCTAGAATTAAAACACTTGGCACATTTCTCCACGGTGCGCATTGCTAGGCACAAGCAACCATTGGACAGGCTGTTATTCAGAACAGGATTGTATCAAAGCCCTGGGAGAGCTTTTGGAAAGGGAGAGCTTCACTTATTTGAGATAGAGCAAAACAGGTGGGAACCGCAACAAAATATTGCAGGTTGGAATGTTCCTATTTAGCCCTCCAGCAAGCCAGCCAGATCCCATATGCAGGATTCTCCATTGAATCAGGGTCAGTTGCTTGAACTTTCCCCCCAACTGAAATAAATGAGGGCTAAACAGACTTAATCAGGGCTGGGTTGTGTCTATTGGTTCTTAAGCTGCTCCATGTTCCCCCGCCCCTAACCACGCTGTGTAACAGACAACTCATGTCTAATACAATTAGCGCACTGTTACTGCTGGTGTCTGTTTGCAACTAACAGGAAGATAATCATAAATCTTCCCCCATTCACTGGTGCTGATTTAATCTTACAAGGCTGACTGCTTTGTAAGTAGAAGCAGCCGAGAGCAGCCTTTCTCAACCTTGGCCTCCCCACTCCCCCCGATGATATTGGACTACAACTCCCATCAGGACCAGCCGTCAAGGATGATGGGAGTTGTAGCCCAACCACATCTGGGGACCCAAAGTTGAGGAAAAAGGTTGCTCTACAGAGAGCAATATTCAACCAAGCTCCTAACAATTGCTTCAATTTTGCTTTCCTCTTGCGTTAACTCTTGGCGAGTTAAGGTGGATATGGGGACCCAACTGATCAAGAGATCCCTGTCGTGCCGTTACCGCACAACTCCTACCAGCTCTATGACTCCGAGGACCTTTACGATGACGATGATCAAGAGCCTTATCTGGCGCATGGATCCTACCATCACCCGCAGTCCCCCTACCCAGCACCTCGCCTGGCTCAGCCAGAGTTCACACCTGTGCGGGAAGAAATGGGGGCTCTCGAACTGAGATCCCCCGGAATAAGCCGCATTTCAAGAAGAATCTCCAAAAGAAGCACCAGCTCTCTCAAGAGGAAGGTTAAGAAAACCTCTTAACGAACTATTTCTTTTTCTCTCTGTGTGCATTATATACATGAATCTTTTAGGCCTCTGTCCAGTTGCCTAATGTTGTCATGGGAATTGTTTACAGGCTCATATGTTAAAGGGAAAAAAATTATATTGTACATTACCACTTTGGCAGAACCCGGGGGGGGGGGATAGCTAATTACATTGCATGCCAGAAGTTATTAGCTTTGTAGGAGTTTATTGTTAGATGGAAACTCCAAGGGACATTTCTGTAGATCTTTGTAGTTATTGTATTAGAATGGTTCGATGCACATTTCAAAACACTCCATCACCAGCTGTTATATCTGAATAAGTCAAGGAGCTCACTCCACTATTTCTTGCTTTCTGGATTTCTCTGCCTGAATTTTGATTGTGTGCTTTACTTGCAAAGTAACCCTTCTGAAGCCAACTGTGTTGGTTGATTTTTTTTTTTTTAAAAAAAAAACAATTTCCTTCGAAGATTTATATAAAGTGGGATTTTCTTCCCTTAGCATTCTTATTAAATACCTATTAGAAACACACTAATAATTTATTGTGGGTCTATCACTACTCTATTTTATATACAAATAAACGTGGCAAACTTTTATAAATAATTTCATCTATTGCGTTTATTATTTTTAAGAGTCCACGACTGTGGTATGAAGTTTAATCTGGGAATCCCTGAGATCTATTTAAAAAAAACCCAAAACACCTTCACCCAACAATCCTTGCAAGTTCCAGTTGCGAGATTGCACTGTCCATGGAAGCATTTCTGCTTGCCTCTTAGATGTGATTTCTGCATTGCTAGGGGTTGGACTAGATGATTCTACAGGTTTCACACTTCTAATTCAGTGTACGGGTTTCCCTTGCTGGATTGGGATACGTATGTCAGATAGTTCAGGGCCATTTCACAGCTCACAAGATGTACCTTTCCGCTGCATCAACCCTAAATCTGTTCTGGACAGATTGGGGAAGAGCATGTTGCATGCACGGGGGAAAGAGAGAACAAGAAGTTCTGTTGTACATGCATAAATCTTTGTGCTGATGGCAGTGGCATAGCATGGGTTGCCAGTGCCCAAGGGGAGTGGGAGGGAGGGAAAGGGATGGAGTACACATGTGCATTTAACTGCCTAACTGCATCCACCTCACCCAGGAGATTGCAGATGCAGAGATAAGAAAAGAGGGGTCGTTCTGTTGTCCGGAGAGGTCACTTCCTGGTTCACATGGAGAAGCCCAGCAGAGCCCAGTGACGGAAGCACACAGCTGTATTGAGAAAGCACCGGGTGTTGAAATTTTGCGCCCCCTAACAATTTTGTGCCCCAGGCAACCATCCCTGTGCCTCCGGTGTCCTTGGTGGGGCAAACTAGTTGAATAGCAACCTAAGTTTTCAGAGGGTTTCTCTGCCTTAGCAGAGGTTCTGTTGCTGAGTTTTTGGCGCTTTCCACAACACTGGCATGGATCCCAAATGCACCATTCGAACATCAGTTGCAGGTAAGCAACCTGTATTTTCTGCAGCTTAACACCTAAGCATTTGTTGTACAATAACTCCCACTTATTACCCACCTAATCTTTATTTTCCCCCAGCTTAGTATGCTACAAACATCTGTCTTGTTTATCTGAAACCATGCTCACCTTGAGTGTTTTAGACGTCTCGTGCCTGTGTATTGCATTACTATAAAATAACTCCCCTGCAAGTGAAAACCTTTTCCCATATAAAACTTGCTTAAAGACTGCCATGAGCTATTCTCCATCAAGATGGCCACATGTGTCTATGTGCTGCATATTTATTCCAGAAATGGTGTCCCTTGTAGCCAACTCATTCCTCTCATTCTCTTATAATTAGGTCAGAATATGTTGGAAATCTGAGGCTGCTGAAAGACTCTGATTATTTTCCCCACTGCTGAAAGACTCTGATTATTTTCCCCATTTATGTCAGAAATGTTGGAATGATATAGTATAGATTAATTGATTCTGATTACATTTCATGCCATGATGTATGTACATTCTTATGCTGCTGTTCTTTGCCAGAAAATGCTGATTTCTCAAGCTTCTGCACACCAGAAGAAATAAACGAGGTTCTTCTAGATTTTAAAAGCAAGTTGGTGGCCTGATAGCTTGATCTACACTGGGATCTAGAATAGGAGGCCTTGGCCCTTTGCCATGCTCTAGAGTTCTGATCCAGATATCAGGCCTCAAACACATGCTATTTGCATTGGGGGCTAAAGCTTCCATTTGGTCCAATAGGAACTTTGATTTCCAATGCAAATAGCAGGGACAAAGATGTGCTCTCCCAACCCCACATTCCCAGCATGTTCACATTCTTGTTTCATTTGTGCTGTCTTGGTCACCTCCACAGAATGGAAGATGGCAAGATCTCGAAGGATACGTGGTCTGCTTCAAGTACAAGGCCTGTTGGCAGACCCAACTCTACACTACAAAGATGTCTGCAAAAGAGACGTGAAGGCTAGCAACATCCACCCTGCTGTGTGGGAATCCCTCGCACACGACTGCAGTGCCTGGAGGCAGCCATGTTGTGCATCTGCAGCAGTGACCAGCAGAGGAATGACGGCTAGGAGGAGCGCAGACAGAGGAAACACCATGGTACACCTGTATCAGCACAACCAGAGGCCTTCATCTGCCTTAGCTGCAACAAAGCATGTCTCTTCTACATTGGTCTCTACAGCCACAGCAGGCATTGTAGCTCTCACAATGGGCAGCTCTCACAATGTAGCCACAGAGGCATTGTGAGAGCTGCCCTAGAAATGTCACCTTTGCCCCAAATTAGGATCCACCCATCAGTCCTGACTATGGCAAATGGAACAGTAGGATGCTAGCAGGGACTAGTAAGTGGGCTATCCTACAGTTGCCAGGAGTCCTCCCCATTGCTTTGGAAACTGATTAGGCAAATTAAACAGATATATTGGTTGGCTCCCAGCTAAGGTTGGTTTAGCCGATTCCTGCGTTCCAGGGGGTTGGATTGGATGACCCTCTGGGTCCCTTCAAACACTGCAGTTCTACGATGGTGTGAAACTAAGTTAATCTGGATCAAATATGAATAGAGAAAGGGAATTAAGTGTGTCTCCAGTTTCAGCTTAGGAGGGGAAAACACTGCACCAGATGGCAAAGTCTGGAAAGCAACGCACTGGAGGTTGCAATAAATCAGTGCTGCCTCTTAATGCAGACATCTTACAGTTTGTAGGCTAAAGATCAATTTTGTACCCAAAATGAAATGGAATCCCTGTGCACACCCACCCACCCGGCCAAAGATGCACTGCACCCAAATTGCCTCAGTAGACACACATATCGGTCCACATTATGTTCCTTGAATGCTGATTTTTGTTGCTCTGGTAAGGTTCCTACATACTCCATAATATCCTGTCCAAGATTTTGACAGTATGTTTTAACCCAACTCCCCACAAAATCATGACCTAATATTGCAGCTGGTGTTTTTTTTTTTTTTTTTTTTGCAGTGATTAAGATTTACCTTAGATGAATATCTGGACCATTAGCTAAGCATACAGTATTAACAAGCAATCTGAAAGCAGTGTAAATCGCAGTTCATGACTGACTGTCTATAGACAGCATCCAAGGATATGCCAGGACCTGTTGGAATTGTTCCCAAAATTAAACGTGAGAGGGGATGGCTCCTAGTATTTCATATGCTGTGCAGGATTACGTATGGTGCAAGCCCAATTTGCTAAATGGCCTGCGATGTAAATATTTGCATAAACAATTATGCAGGATTGACAATAGGAGAGGGCCAGAACTTTCTCTGAAAAACTTCCTCGCTGAGAGTATGGCTCACTATCCAACAGCAAGCAGAGGGAAAACCGAGAAAGAAAAAGAAAGTAAAATAAGATATAGGATTATGCCCAAACCTTGCTATAATACTCTGCACATTCAGATATCCAAACAGCCAGTTTGCCCATTTCCTTACACCTTTGTGCTTTGGCGTCTGTCATTTTCAGGCAGACACCATGCAGGGAGGGAGGGAGGTTGGACAAAGCAGATTAGAAATATTCCCACAGGTATCAATGGGAATCGTGGATTTAAACGCTCGATTTCCAGGTAATGCATTGCGTTCCGTAAGCAGGACCTATGTATACATGAGCATATTGCTGGTTTTACCTACCTATATGTGGAAAGTAACACATTTCTGTTTGACCAGCTCGGATCAGAGATTTTCAAGAAGCAATTGAGCAGAGTTAAGTGGACAACTTGGGAAAATGCTCACAAAGAAACTGACCGTAGTTCGCCAGGAGAGCAGAGTGCCCAAGTTGCAGCTTTTGCGTGAGAATGAACAGTGAGCTATAATTTTTAATGGCGGTTGTGCTATGCAGGCTGTATGAAGTTCACACCGCATATTAATCTCACACGTTCTTTCTCCTTGACCAAAATTTATCACTCGTAACTTGGCTTCTTTAACTCCAGCCAACAGCGTTAAGACCTAAGCGCATGTCATAAAACAGGAACAACTGCCAGAACATTTGTTATGGCCACTGGGATTGACTTTTTGTAGTGTCAGAACTAAATCACACCTGTAGTCTTGATAACTATATTTGATTTGTTCAAATAATTGATGTCATAGGAAAACTGTGTTGCACCCAGGAAAGGAGAAAACCTCATGCCCTCTGGTAACAGTTCAGTAACAATGCCCATTTTGCAGATTTTAGAACATTTTTATTTATCATTTTATACACGTGCCAAAAGAAGCAAGAGGCAGATGTGTAGCTTCAAATTTTCTTCCAAAACCCAGTCACTTTTTAATCTTAGGAGAGTTGCCGATTTTGCCAGATGTTCTAAGAAGTCAGAGCAACTCCGAAGCGTTTAACACAGGAGGAACGACTGAGAGGGCCTAACTAAAACACCTACACTGCAATTTAGGAAAAGATGCTGTGTTTTGCTGAAGCAGTTCAAAATACATTCTTCAACAGACTGAGCAATCTGGGAATCTCAACAGCTCCGAGCATTGCTTCCAGTCTACTGGTGGTCCAAACATCCCCACCTCAAGAGAGACACAGTAATAGCACGGCCAGGGAAGCAATCCTTTTACCGGTCCCATCTGTTGGGAGTCAATGGGAGGGAAATTACTTACACCACATCTTGTCCTCTCAAAAGATTCAAGCCGAACCTCCAACAAGAAGTTCAGATTCAGTATAGGTGTGCTCGTTCCATATGCTGCCGAGACACACCTTGTGTTCCATGGCTGGAATTTTGCTGTCAGGAGTCTTCTGGAACTGTTCCACAATATGTTGGAGGAAGGGTCTGACAGCAGTCTCCTTGCTTCTATGCATTGTGGTGTACTGAACTGGATTGCTGTGGTTTCTATTTTTGTTTGTACTTTAATTGCATGCCTTTGTATTGTTTCTGCTTTAATTGCTTGCATGCATGCTGCCCTAGGGGCCGGCCTATGGAGAAAGCGCAGCAAACAAAACAAATTCCAACTAATAGCTAGCTACCCAATAAGTGGTTGGTGATGCTGCCGTATTTTTCGCACCATAAGACACACTTTTTCCCTCCTAAAAAGTAAGGGAAATCTCTGTGCGTCTTATGGTGCGAAGGCTCCCTGTCAAGCAAGCCGCCCATCACCCCTTCCCTGCTCCGTGAAGCATCTCCACTGCCCCCCCCCCCCGGCCACTGAGGTTTGCAAAAGCCTGCTTTTACAAGCTGTGGTGGCCGGGGGGTGGGGAGGGAGATTTGCACGGAGCAGGGAAGGAGGGGCGTGTCCCTGCTCTGTGAAGCATCTCCTCTGCCTCCGCCGCGATCAGCGAGAAGCGGCGGAGGGATGCTGCTGGTTCTTCCCCGCCAACCCCGTTCGCAAAAACAAGCCTGCTTGCGTGAATGGGGTAATAATAATAATAATAATAATAATGTTTTTATTTATACCCCGCCCTTCCCAGCTAAAAACCGGGCTCAGGGCGGCTAACACTAATTAAAATTCCAGCAAAAACATAACACAATCAATTTTAAAATAACAGATTAAAGTACAAATTTAAAAATTCAATATTAAAACTGCAGTCTCATTTTCAAATAACCCACCAATAAAAGAATGAAGCATAAGTATCAAACAGAAACCAACCCAAAGGCCAGGTGGAACAGCTCCGTCTTGCAGGCCCTGCGGAAAGATGCCAAATCCCGCTGGGAGCATGCTTGCAGCGCGGGGGGGGGGGGGGAGATCAGCCTGGTAGCGATGCTACCGGGCTCCCCCTGTGTCCTCAGCCCCCTTCGCCGGACTGCTCCCTCCACCGCCGCTACCTCCTCCGCTCCCCCCCCCAGCCTTTTAGAGGAGGAAAACCAGAAAAATGTTTTTCTAAAAACAAGGTGCGCCCTATGGAGCGAAAAATACGGTAACTTATGCACTGGTGATCTACCTTATAGATGAGACAAGGGACCCTGAATCCAAGTTTAACCTCACTCTCCTCTTTTGGCAGAAGGAAGCACGGCACTGTCTCTAATGACAGCCCTAGCTGTCTATCAACCCTGTTCTGCATGCACAGTTCCTTCTCCAGGATGTGTGTACATATAAGTCTTTGCTAGTGCAGGACGCCTAAACTTAAGTGTGAGGTCATTGGCTAACTGCAGGCTTCAGCAGGAATATGACAATCTGACAGCCAGCACACTTGCTCAAATGTTTTACGTATTATACAGTTACGCGTGCCACAAAACAAGTTCACCCAAAGGCCAGAACACTATATAAAAAGATGTAGATGCTGCAGTTAATTTCAGAAAAAAGTATTTTTATTGTCAGCCCTGTTTCCCCATCCACGGAAGAAAAAGGGGATTACCAAGCATAAGCAAATGAAGTAATACTGCCCTATACCTGAAAAAAAATCAAGTTTGCTTTAGAGCAGACAATTAAAGCATTATGCAATCCACTAAACTGTGAAATGCTGGGTGGCTTTTATCTTCTAGAAGATGAAGTATGTAGGCTCCTGTTCTCATTCTTCCACACTCTTCCTGCTACACTGGTCGAAAATCTTTAGGTCTGCAAAAAAAGAAAGAAAGAAAGAAAAAGGGATGAATAAATATGCTAGGGCAGCTTGTCAAATAAAACAAAGTAGAAGAAATACATAGATCATAAACTATTATTACAGCAGTAATTTTACTGTTATTACAGGTTGGGAACCTGTTGCCGTTCAGACAGGACTACAGGTTCCTCACCCTTGATATACTGGCAGCTAAAATAACAGCTCATCACTTTGTGCTATGGAAAAACTTATGTGGAAAAAAATGTACCAAAGAACAAGCAGAAAAATTAGGAGGTGGTCATTTATGGAGTTTCCTGTAACTTATTTCTGCTCATCTAAAGGAAATTAGCAAAGTGAACTGTAATCCCGGGTCCCATCCCACTCAAAACCAAACACACACACACACACACACACACACACACACTTTCTGTAGCTAAAGATGCTTTGGGATGCAATAACCTGAAATGAAATACAGTGGAGCCTCTGCATATGAATTTAATTTGTTCCAGGGGTCCATGCACACCCTGAAAAATCAGTATCTGGAGGCGCCATTTCTGCGCATACGTGTGGAGCGCTTCTTTGCATGCGTGAGCAGCAAAACCTGGAAAAATACTTCAGTGTTTGCCGCTTTCGCAACCCGACGCTTACGTTACTCGAGAGTAACGTAACCCAAGGGACTGTTTTCAACTTGCGTTTTTCTCAGAACAGACCAACTGAGATGAATGAATATGACTCAAGTTAGGTCCATTAATTTCAGGAGACCTACTCGTGAGTAAAACTTAGTTGACCACCACTCATGGGAAATAAACAAGCCATTAGCAGTGATAAATGAGATAACGTGAACATACAGACCGAGAACAGCATAATATGTTGGATATGGAAACTGGGAAGCATCATCAGATCATCTCGTTTCACAAATACAACATGGGAGGGAGCCTCCAATTCCCATGACCCAGGAGAGCTCAGGGTTCTGCTGAGCAGATGGGAAATGCAGAAATTGGCAACCACATTGCTCAGCTGATAAAAATGAAACAAGGCTGCATGCATCAGCTCAAATCAGTATACCACACAAGTTCTCCAATGATCTGGAGGCCAGACCCTGCTATTTATGCCCCCCCTCCAAATATGGCAGTTATTAAAAAGTGTTTATAATAGTTAGACACAGACTGAACTTGAGGTAGATGCTCACCAGGCGCTGCTACATCTACAAATATTTAATTAAGTTCTTTACCCTTCTCCCAAGTGATGCATGGGAATCCACTGGTCAGCATTATGGAGTTGCTTCAATCCCTCCCTCCCTCCTTCCCATTCTCTGTTTCTGCTCTTGCAGTGGAGTCATGAAACCATAAAAGACAAGTGCTAATTGGAACGTTACTATGCTGTTTCGTTACCTGGGACTGGGAACAGGCCAAGGCATCCGAGGCGAGGGCTCCCTCAGCTAAGAGCCTGGAGCCTTTGAGGTGGGAGACGCTATTCTGCAGCATTTCAGAGTCAACAAAAGGTATCTGAACACTGACTGAGAAGCAGCTGCTGCTCCAAATACACTTTTTCCTCGTTGCCAAAGGAACCATATCAGCTGAGATATGAAAGCTAGGAGCTAAATGGCACCTTAAATCGAGGTTATGGGTACCACAATGGAGTGTCTAGGTACACTTTTTAAATAACAAGAATACAAAGCTGAAAATGAATGAATGAACTGCAGCTGAAATATTCTGTTCCATTTTT
The DNA here is from genome assembly GCF_009819535.1 of Lacerta agilis. Lineage (NCBI taxonomy): Eukaryota > Metazoa > Chordata > Lepidosauria > Squamata > Lacertidae > Lacerta > Lacerta agilis. Next base: position 72,193,676 of record NC_046318.1, read on the forward strand.
CACATGGTCTAGTCCTGGAGTTTATGTGCCCCCAAATTAAAGGTGAACAATCCCTTTCTCTGAAACCCTGTTAGGTTTTTTCAAAAGCTACTGGTACTTCTTTGTCCTTTCCAAAGAGTTTTAGGCACGGATACAGCCCAGGCCCAAAGAAGACTGCTTCTGGCAGCGGAGGTCTCCACGTTTTGTCAGCAGGAATACAGACTTACGAAACAAAAACATCTCCAATCCTAAGAAAGCCCTTAACAGCATTAATTGATATCCCTATGAGCGATGGCCATATAAAACCTGGGACACACCTCTTTCACTCTCTGAGTTTCACTTAACAAAATATAAAAATTCTTCTGCCCTTGGAACAAATCAGCACAGTGTAACCGAAGAAAGTACATGACCTTTGGCAACTGGAAGCTGTGGGCTGGAAATCTGGGCAAACGGGAGGGAGGGGAAGTGGTTTAGACAACGTATGAATAAATGGACGCCTTATAGGGCTTGTGAAAGCCTCTCTCTTCATCAGAGGATAAAAAGTGGGTTGGGATGAGGGCCACTCTGTTTTGCCAGTTCCTCACCACCCTACTGTGCCCATCAGAAGAAGAAGAAGAGTTTGGATTTGATATCCCGCTTTTCACTACCCGAAGGAGTCTCAAAGTGGTTAACATTCTCCTTTCCCTTCCTCCCCCACAACAAACCCTCTGTGAGGTGAGTGGGGCTGAGAGACTTCAGAGAAGTGTGACTAGCCCAAGGTCAGCTGCATGTGGGGGAGCGGGGACGCGAACCCGGTTCACCAGATTACGAGTCTACCGCTCTTAACCACTACACCACACTGGCTCTAACTGAAGGCTGTAACTGAAAGAACCACCTGATGTGATCGCAATTAATTCAACTCATCGAGCATTAATAACCTGCAGCTTTGAAACAGTAGCCCAATGGACTGATCTAGAGACCTGCGTCAGGTACCACTTCTGCTACGGATTCATTCTGCGGTTTTGGGTAAGGGGCTCATCTCCACTTCAGTTACAGTCTGTCATGTTAGCCATGTGCCTCAGCAGGAGTCACGGGAAGCCTAGCACAATTAAAGCCCCCCGTTCAGTTCCTGGCATCTGAGATATCTACACTAGTGGCCAGAATTGTGGAAACCTTCATAAAAGATACTGCACTACATTCTTCATTAAATTATCTTTCCGTTGATATATAATTTTATGGTATTATTCCAAAAGAAAGTGGTGCTAGGAGTCATCAAACCTCGGAAATACACTTTTCCCAAAAGGTTTCCACAATTTTGGCCAATTTAGTGTAGTTTAAAAATGATCTCAGGGCCAAGAAAGAACATTCTCCAAAACCATGAACAGCCACACAGGGTAGATAATACTGGCTTAGATGAACCAATGGACTGACTCGCTTTAAGGCAGTTTTGCATGTTCGACAGCCACTATTTTAAAGGGGGGGGGGAAACTTCCCAAACTCAACTCTGTCTTCCCGTCCCGTGTATGATGCTTTTTAACACCCCCACCGCCTTGTTAAAACGTTATTTTCAGTGGGTACAAAAAATAGGTGCTGATGAAACTGCTGAAATAAGTGAAAGCAAACTGTGGTAGTTTTTAGCCCAATCTCAATGGAGTCACTGTGGAGTTTGCTCCTTAGCAAAACCGCAGGCAGCACATTCCTGTTAAGGTGACCCTTTTTTTGCCTAGCAATGCTCCGCAGACCAAAAGCTGGGGTCTGGCTGAAGCTGTATGGTGGGAGTAGCAGCCTATTTTATTTTTAACAGCATAGTAAACATAATTAACAAGACTCTGCAGCCTTTAATGACAAGGCGTATCCCCACATTATTTCAATGCAAATAAGCACAAGGGCTGATAAAACTGGAACTGTGTTATATAAAGGCAGGAAGCATGCCCAAGAGAGCAAGGAAGGATCCCTGTGTTCCTATGCAAAGCTAGTTTTAAAGAATGCCAAAAGGTTTTCACATTAGCTAACGTGGAAGTTGAGAAGGAGGGCGAAAAACCCTCCTCTCCATCCTAATTATGAAAATACAAGAGCAGGGGAAATCAATGCATAGGTCTTTATCCAAATGGCATGGAAGATCCAACACAGAGAGATAAGCCAACATTTTACTTGGATAAATGGGAGTTCTTCCTTCTTTCTGGATTACAGTGACACGGAAGGTGTTCAGGTTTCAAAAAGTAATGGAATCTTTAAAAAGGTTTCTTAGATTATTTTCATTCAAAACTCCATTATTACATCGGAACAACAAGAAACATATTCAATGTTTTGTCAAAATTAGCACAACCAATTTCCCCTTCACTTCTAACACGTACTTGGAAGACTATCACAGCTTTCTTAGCTGTCTTTTAAGTTTATGAAACATTGCTCCACAAATACAGAAATACCAAGATTTGTCAGCAGAAGTTGCTTACTAAGCCAGCAATATGCACCTGGCATGACGACTTTGAAGCCTTCAAAATGGCATCCCCCCCCCCTATTTGCCTGCAGTTCACCCCCTCTCCTTGTCAAGTGAGAAAAATGACCCCCATCCATGCAGTGAGTGGCAGGTATTCATTACCTCCTTGCCATGGACAAACCTGACTTTTCTGACAGGGCTTAAGTTTTTTTTCTGAAGCATTGCATGAGGTCAGTGCCTTGCAGCTAATCTATTAGCGGTGTACACCAACAATCTGACGAGAAGAGATTAAGTAACAGGACAAACGCAAAGTTGAAAAGGGCATTAATGAGTTTGAACTCCGGTTTGCATGAATGGCTGGGAGAACTTTTCCAGACATGGAATCAAGACAGACACTCATAGAGTCTCTGCAAGAGTTGTGCAACCGTTTCATCCACAGGGCTGCTCCCACTTCCATTCATGTGTATTTCTTGCAGAAATAACTTCCAAGTGTTTCACAATCCATGGCTGGCTCCTGAGGACAATGCCAGTCTTGCCAAACAAACAGTAACAATGCACCCTCTCTACCAATTCTGCACTGAAATTAAGTGGTTGGACAATTTCTGCAGAAAAATCTGCTGAAGTCTGAAGACTGGGCGGTTAAAAAAAATACTAGGATTTTGAGCTACATATGACTCCTGCCCAGTTCTAGTACAGCAGGAGGGCAGCCAAAACTGGAAGTGAGAGGAGACCCAAGAGGGAAGGGAGCCAAAGAACGGTGCACAGAGTGTGCACCCTGAAAAGAGATCCCTCTCATCTGTGCTACCCAGAATTGGCCTCCACAGTCACTTACGGACTCATTGTTAAAACCGTGTTTATGGAAGACAATCTTACTCAGCTATGAGTGATCGCAGAAGAGGAGGAGGAGGAGGAGGAGGAGGAGGAGGAGGAAGAAGAAGGCAGCCAAGAAAGTGAGAAGAAGAAGAAGAAGGCCAAGAAAGTGAGGAGGAGGAGGAGGAGGAGGAGGAGGAGGAGGAGGAGAAGAAGAAGACGAAGAAGAAGAAGACGGCCAAGAAAGTGGGAGAGGCAGAGTGCAAGAATATGTTTTTGAAAGGAACAGAAAGTGATCGCAGAAGAGGAGGAGGAGGAGGAGGAGGAGGAGGAAGAAGAAGAAGGCGGCCAAGAAAGTGAGAAGAAGAAGAAGAAGGCCAAGAAAGTGGGAGAGGCTAAGCAGAGTACAAGAATATGTTTTTGAAAGGAACAGAAAGAGACAAAAACCTGCACATGGTTCAAAATGGCCAACCAACGCTGAAATGTCCAGTATGCATCTTTGAGCCTCTGGCCTTATCAGGGTGAAAAGGGACCTGGAGAATCAAGATCCTTGTGCCGTCGCCAGTTTACATTTCTCTGCCAACAGAACTGAATATGAATGCAGGGAACACGTAGCCTGCTCCCCAAATGCCCCCTTCAAAGCTGCACTGGCCATGACAGCCCTGGATGACAAGGAGAAAAGAAATTCCATCTCCTTCAAGAACTTGAGATCGAATCAGGCCATTTGCTTTGCTTTAGACCAGTCTTTGTTCTAGCTGCAGTCGAGAAATTAAAAACCATCAAGGAGAAAGCCACGCTCACAAGAATGTGGAGTTATTATTAGTTGATGACAGCAATGCCGCCTTGCAATAATGTCTCGTTACTTCTCTTTCAGGCTTGCTTAACAAAATATGTTTTTCAACAGGTTCTTTAATGTTCTATTTTATCTGTATATATAGAGAGGGGGGCGGGAACGTATATACCAGTTTATTTCAGTCAATGTAATCAGTCACGTGCCACACTAAGCCAAACCATAGCTTAGCGCAAATGCATGGGTTCTGGCAGAGGAGACCGCAGCCTCTTTGCAGCTCCTCGATTGTTCCTCTGCTACATCATGCCATGGCTTGGCTTAGTGTGCTGTCTGAACCTGGGCTTGCGGTTCAGCTCTTGCAAGACCAACCGTGAGCTGCAACCAAGGCTCGACTATGCTTTACGGCTCGTGGTTTGTCCACGAGAGCGAAACGACAAGCTCAGGCTCAGACGACATGCTAAGCTAAGGGCAGCTGCAAAATGACCGAGATCTCACTGGCAGCCTGCATCTTCACACTATGACATGGTTTGGCCATGGTTAATTACACTAAAACTCTGTACAGATTTGCAGGATATTTTTATTTATATATTCGTCATGTCACAAACTGAATCCTGCATCCAAGGATTAACAATATGAGATCTCTTGCTCTCTTATATGTATACAGATACATGGGGAAAACTGATTTTAATAAATGAATACAGAATACTCGCTACTTAAGGAAAGTATTGAAACCGCAAAGAGATAAGAGGGAAGTCAACCAACATAGAAGGGATTCAAACTAGTTTTCTAGAACTTGGCGTACAGAATGATCACAAATCACTGTTTGTATCCTTTGAATCATCTGGTGTATTTGACTAATTTTTTTCGTCCCCCCTTTTATATTTTTATTTAATTTTTTTCTTTAGTTTTGAATATTTGGATGTAATATTTAATATATTCTTTCTTTGTAATTTTAAAAAATGCAATAAAGATTTAAAAAAAAGGTCTCTCTCTCTCTCTCTCTCTCTCTCTCTCTCTCTCTCTCTCTGTAGACAGATATTACAATATTCTGTTTTAAATACATAATGGGTGGGCTTTCGCTGATGTAGGAGCTATTGAGTGGGATTCACCTAAGTGAATCTTACGTTTCATTTGAACCAATCTTTTTAATTTCTTGCGAGTTCAACTTACCGTATTTTTCCGTCTGTAAGACGCCCTCCATTTTTGGGGACTCCAAATTAAGCAAACACTTCTCAGCGCTACCCATGTGTAAGACAAGCCCCAATTTTAAACCTCAATTTTTGTTTAAAACAAACAAACAAACAAGCCCTAGTCTTATACACGGAAAAATATGGTAAATATGGTTTTCTCGCATCTGACCTCCCCTCCTGCCTGATAGCCACATCATATTTGCAGGTGTGCTACCTCATCAGTGCCAGCCTCTCTTCTGGTGTCCTGCTGGAGCATTTGGTACCCCAGCTTCGGTCCGCCATCTGACATCAGATTGGATGCATAGCCAAGAAACAGCTTTCTTATCTTAGCAGATTTGTGGGTGGGAGCCAGCCAGCCAGCCAGCCAGCTAGCCAGACCTCCCTATAGAAGACACAGCCAAATTGGCAGTACTGCTCTATAGTCACAGGCCAGATTAGAACCAGACTGGAACAGATCCTGTGTATATTGAGTCCCATCGGGGAAAAGGCAGGGTATAAATGCATGTATTACGATAACAACATAAAGAGAGCAGTTTTCGGGTGGGGGGGGGGACGGGAAATCAATGCATTGCTTATTTTTTACCAAGCAATATCCCTGCTTCAGTTCCTTCTGTATCTGTTTAACTACAAGAGAATGTAAATATTTTACTATTTTGACGTGCCTCTCACGGTTCACTAGGTAGCGCATATGCACTTCATCTGACAGCAACAAAGACATCCTTGCAAATTGGAATTTTAACTGGGGGGGGGGAAGGTTAGAGGGAAAGGCAGTGGAAGACTTAAAGAGGGGTGCATTTCATGGCTAAAGAAATCATGGGATTAAGTTTAAACAGCCAAAAGGGCTTAATCGTGGATTTGCTGACCTTTCGGATTCTTAAAATTTTATTTTGAGCCTTCATATTAGAGCAACACTCTAGCCACTGGGCAAATTTGAGGGCTCCAAGGGAATGAGAGTCCTTCTTTTGAAGTACCTGATTACCTGTGCAATGCTTCCCCAGGGGAAAAACGAACGTTGGTACTTAACCCGATTCTGTAGGGTTGTTTCTGCCCATCTCATCACTGGCAGGAAGTTTTTTTTTGTTTTTGTTTTTTAAATTGAGGACAGAATAAAAGGATAGCTCAAGTGAGGAAAAAGTTGGAGACGTAAAACTGAATAGTGAACAGTGCCATTGCACAGTTCAAAGCACCTCAAGTAAAACAGAATACAAAAAATGTGGCCTTGCTAGCCAAGCCAAAATTTATGGTCACCAGGTTCCTTCATGGCTTGGGAGAAGCAACAGCACTGTCCAATATCAGTCAGTTACAGACTCTCACACCCCAACCCACCCTACCTGTGAAGAAAAGAGCTGGGGAGCATGTTGGCTTTTGTTGATGTTTGGCAGAGCAGCTCAGAGCACCTCTTTTCCTGCTCTGGGTGATTTGGCCGTGCATCTGCCAAACAACCCCCCCGTCTTCCTCCCAACCTCGGAGCTGAGGATTGCTACACGGCCGTTGGGATGACCACGCTCCCAAGTTGCAAAGGAGGCTACTCATTTGGCTGTGACCCAGCTAAAGTTGTGCTCCCAACTCCTGAGAAACAAAAGCCGAAATAATTTTGTAGAACTTTTGCTACGGAGAAGCTGGAAAACACAGCTACGTTCAGCTCATCTTTCCTCTGAATAAACAAAACACGGCAGGTAAGCAGGCACTCCCACAGAAGTATTTTTTAGCCGTGCATGATTCCCTGGGGCAAGTTCTTTTATGCTCGGTCTCTCAGGCAGCTGGAGTGAAAGGGGCCTGTAATTTTCCAGTTAAAACGGTGCCTAATATTCACAGCTGAAGGCAGACACTTTTCATGCACATTTTACTAATTATAAGCTGTGCCGTTAAGTACCATTTCCATGCTTAATGCCACATGGCATTTCTCTGCGTTAAAACCACCAGCTTCCTGTAACCTTCTTAATTGTGGTGGTAACAGACTCCAATTTTACAGCATAAAACTGCGAAGGTCTAACATTAGCAGGATTTTTTATGAAAACATCTCCTGGCTTCCATATGAGGAGAAGCATCAATATCAATTTGGCTGGAGTCTTACGGCATCTCCAACCCATTTCCAATCGCCCCCCCCCCACTATATTTTTTTTCCAGAACTCTCCTTTCTGCACTAAGGATTCTTGCCGCCTCTTAATCCCCAAGTATGTAGTGCTTTGATTGCTTCCTTGTTCTTATGGAACAAGGGGTCAAGTGCTTTCCCCCTTTCTCAGCAGTGGGAAGAAAAGCTTTCTGAACTCCTCTCTCGCTTCCTCTTTTGGGTTAAGCAAAATACTTAAATGTTTCTTGAGTGGGGAGGGGGGGGGGAATCTGAAGAAGAGTCAAGCCTAATAGTGAGTATCTGAAGAAGTGTGCATGCACACGAAAGCTCATACCAAGAACAAACTTAGTTGGTCTCTAAGGTGCTACTGGAAAGAAATTTTTATTTAGTGTTGTAACAGTCACTTCTGCAGAAACAAGACAAACTTCATATTTCTCCCCATTTCAATTCTGAAGAGAAATGCTAAGCCAAGGCCTCTTGACGGCTCAGATACCAAAGGGGTCCAAGATAGGGCATCTAGTGGTCAAGAGGCAGATACCAGTGTTCGAAATTAGCCAGGCACCAGGCGCATTTTGCACCTGGCTTTTGACCACTTGTGACCAAGTGAAGATGCCTGGGTGCCAGTATGGGCCTGACATCTCCACCATCTGGAGGTGCATGCCTGGGGAATCCTTGGAGATCTGGACTAATACCCCATCCCGTAGAATTCTATCAGTTATATTTTATCTCATAGAATCATCGAGTTGGAAGAGACCACAAGGGCCATCCAGTCCAACCCCCTGCCAAGCAGGAAACACCATCAAAGCATTCCTGACAGATGGCTGTCAAGCCTCCGCTTAAAGACCTCCAAAGAAGGAGACTCCACCACACTCCTTGGTAGCAAATTCCACTGTCAAACAGCTCTTGTTGTCAGGAAGTTCTTCCTAATGTTTAGGTGGAATCTTCTTTCTTGTAGTTTGAATCCATTGCTCCGTGTCCGCGTCTCTGGAGCAGCAGAAAACAACCTTTCTCCCTCCTGTATATGACATCCTTTTATATATTTGAACATGGCTATCATATCACCCCTTAACCTTCTCTTCTCCAGGCTAAACATACCCAGCTCCCTAAGCCGTTCCTCATAAGGCATCGTTTCCAGGCCTTTGACCATTTTGGTTGCCCTCTTCTGGACACGTTCCAGCTTGTCAGTATCCTTCTTGAACTGTGGTGCCCAGAACTGGACACAGTATTCCAGGTGAGGTCTGACCAGAGCAGAATACAGTGGTACTATTATTTCCCTTGATCTAGATTCTATACTCCTACTGATACAGCCCAGAATTGCATTGGCTTTTTTAGCTGCTGCTTCACACTGTTGACTTATGTCAAGTTTATGGTCTACCAAGACTCCTGGATCCTTTTCACATGTACTGCTCTCAAGCCAGGTGCCACCCATCCTGTATTTCCTTTCATTTTTTTTGCCCAAGTGTAGTACTTTACATTTCTCCCTGTTAAAATTCATCTTGTTTGCTTTGGCCCAGTTCTCTAATCATTTTGAAGTGTGATCCTGTCCTCTGGGGTATTAGCCACCCCTCCCAATTTGGTGTCATCTGCGCAACTGGAATGAATTTCTGGAACCAGAATGCTTTTCCTATGTAGCCTGAGCAAGAGCTGTTGCCATTAAGAAAAAGAGGATGGAATAGGCCAATATCTATGTGGACTGTCCCTGGATCAAGTGATATTTCTTCTTTTAAGTTGTCAGAAGTTCTCAACCTAGCTCAAGGTTGTGATATGAACTAGCCAGATTTTTAACTGAGAACCAATCACAGTTGGCCCATCAGAGCCGTCTTGCCCCAAAATGGCAACTAGACATTCCATTTAGAGACTACAGCCTTGGTTTAAGGAGCCATTTGGCCCCTAGCTTAAATATCTGAGTTTCTAACACTGATCAGATACATGTATGTCATGCACAGTAATCACTGAGCTGTGGCTCTCACACAACCTTGGGAGGAATCCACAACACCAGTTATCTATTTGTTGCTCATCCTCTGTGGGCAACAATCTAGAAATAAACCTTTTTAGGCAATTAAGGAGGAAAGAGGAGAAAGAGGCAAGGGACAGCCAGGAACCAATGGTGAAGGAACCAGCAGCTCAGGGATCAATTCTGGTAGACTCTTCATTCCTTGCCTTTTAGCTATTATAGTGCTCACCAAGGTATCTGGATTTTGACAAAACCAGTAATATAGCCAGATGAAAGTATGCAAAATGAAGTTAGTTTATGGAAATCTGCATGCTTTCCATTGTTCCAGACACTGGGTGCAGACATAAGGATATATATTCAGCATTTATATATTGGGTTTTTAATATATATAGATGTTCAAAGTACTTCAAATACAAGCTTATTTCCTATGTTATAGACCAAAGAGGGCTACATGGCCATTCAGTATCAGTGTTCTGGCATAGTGGACAGCAGGAGGAGACAGAAAAGCAGTTAAGGGAGTTTGTAGTTGTGGCGAGATTCTTGGCTCACAGTCTAAGTTCATACACTACACCAGATAATATTAGAAGAGTGAAATGCTTCACAGAGGGGAAAGGGTCAGACACCTGGACTCTCCTGGAACCTTCTCCTTGACTCGTCATTATTCCAAAGTTAGCAGACTGTAAAGTCCCATTTGGAAGGAGAATGGCTTTAAATAATCAAGCTCACAGGGAACCAGCTCAAGCTCTTGAGAATTCTCTTTCGGGTGGTCTCTGTCTGTCTTTGTGATTCTCTCTGTCCTACGTAATCACAGGATGGAATAATTTTGCATATGCCATGATAAGATGGAAATACCGTACTTGTAAACAGCAGCACATTTTAAATTCTGCTCATTATAAGAGCGTAAGAGGATTGTGAAAGAGGTAGGAGCACACTAAGCTTCCAAAACGCTTTTTTATCTCCTCCATAAACAAAAGAAATTAAACCCATATAAGATACCGAATAAATAAAATAATAATAATTTTATTACTTATAACCCGCCCATGTGACTGGGTTTCCGCCACTCTGAGCGGCTTATAGCGTATATAAAAACACAGCAAAACATCAAGCATTAAAAACTTCCCGATACAGGGCTGCCTTCAGATGTCTTCTAAAAGTTGTGCAATTCTTTATCTCCTTGACATCTGAACGGAGGCCGTTCCACAGGGCGGGCGCCACTACCAAGAAGGCCCTCTGCCTGGTTCCCTGTAACTTCGCTTCTCGCAGTGAGGGAACCAGCAGAAGACCCACGGAGGAGGAATATCTATTTTTAACTTTTCCTTTCTTCCTACAACCACAATGCCCAACAATCTTTTTTTAAAAAAAAGAGGTCCAAGCCTCAACAGTTAATGAAGGTGAAGACTCATTCAGTGAGGAAAATAACTTTCTTTAGATAAGGCAGAATTATTTCAAAGCACTGCAGTGAAAGGGAGGCTCCGAACCTGCCATATTTTGTAATGTAAGAAGCTATGAAGAGCCCGTGGAAGACCAGCATGCAGGATTTGAGCACAAGAGCACTTTCCTCTCCTGTAGTTTCCAGCAAACTGGTAGTCAGAAACATTACTGCCTCCAATTGTGGAGGCAGAGCACTGATTTCTTATGTTCTCCCATCACTCTTACATCACATGCAGAGAATCTGAACTGAAAGTAAGGTCAGTATGGAAATCTTAATTTAGAACTCTGATGTATGGGCCTTGCAGATACAAAAAGCTACTATTGTGGTACCTCTGGTTACGAACTTAATTCGTTTTGGAGGTCCGTTCTTAACCTGAAACTGTTCTTAACCTGAGGTACCACTTTAGCTAATGGGGCCTCCTGCTGCTGCTGGCGCATGATTTCTGTTCTCATCCTGAGGTAAAGTTCTTAACCTGAGGTACTACTTCCGGGTTAGTGGAGTCTGTAACCTGAAGTGTCTGTAACCTGAGATACCACTGTACCTTATTTACAAAGAGAATAAAGCAGGAAGCTGAGGAGATATTCCTTTGCCAAACCGGAATGCAATCTTGAAACCATTACTTGCATCAAATATTAAGGGTGTTTTGTGAAGGAAGAAACCTAGCATGCGGAGCAGAACTTCCAAGCTCAGTATCTACCCGCTAGAATATTGCCTTTTCGGTGGCATTTGAGGTGATGCTACCCAAGCAGAGCTTGTTCTTAAGTGCAGGGTAGATGCCTCTTCTCTTCCCACGACCTGCCACCACCTCTCCTGCCATAGAAGTTTTACTGTCGCTGTGTCTATAAAAAATATGCCTGTGCAATTGGAATCAGCAGCGGTCGGTCTGTGTGGTGCCACCTTTATGAATGACAGTCTGGGAAGCAACAGGACCTGGCTCCCCACCTCTGACCACCTCAGAAATCTGCTAGTAAAAGACCCACTGTTGAGATATCAATGTACAGTAATGACGCAGGAGTAAAATGTGTTGCAAAACATTTGATGAGCTCCCTGGAACATTATATGATTACAGTGGTACCTCGTGTTACATACTTAATCCGTTCCGGAGGTCCGTTTGTAACCGGAAACCGCTCGTAACATGAGGTGCGCTTTCACTAATGGCGCTTCCTGCTGCTGCCAGCCCGCCGGAGTGCGACTTCTGCTCGCATCCCGGGGCAAAGTTCGGAACAAGGGGCATCTACTTCCGGGTTAGTGGAGCGCATAACCCGAAGCATGCGTAAGGGGGATGGCACATAACACGAGGTACCACTGTACAGTGGTACCTCAGGTTACAGACACTTCAGCTTCCTGCTTTATTCTCTTTGTAAATAACTTATAAAACTTAAGACACATATCATGACTGCTTTCAAGGCTGCAACTTAACCCACCCAAAGCCTTACAAATACCTGTGTGTAACGTATTCCACGCAGAAGCAGACTACTATATTTTATAGGCTAGACCATTGTGTTAATGAAACTATTCAGAAAGCATTTTCCTAGAAGACCAAAAACAGACATGCATTGATTTCTCACAAAATAACAAAATCTACTCTCAAAGTAATCCAAAAACTGAAGGGAAAAATCGACATGGCGTATCAGTCTTCATCTTTGCTTCAAAGGCATTTTAAAAACATTTCTCTAGCCGCTTAGAGGCTAATGCATTCTATAAAAGCTAATCCATCACATGCGGTTATAAAAGCACTGTGCAAGGACTTTTAGACACTTACGGATTCCAGAGCCTCGGGAAAGCGCCGATTTCCTCTTGCGTATATTCGTCAAACCTCTTGGGCACTTTGCGTGGCTGCGGAAGCACTTCTACAAGATTCTTGCGTATTTCTTCGGGGATAACCTGAGGAAGAGCGAAACACAAACAGCCATCAGTCATCAATTACATCACTTCCTTTCTGAAGCATGAGTGGGCAACCCAGGTGGTGCTGGGCTCCAGTTCCCATTAGCCGCAGCCAGCATCCGTGATGGTCAGGGATGATGAAAGAAATAACCCAACAACACCTGAAAGCCCACAGGTTGCCCACTCCTGCTGTAAAGGAACTGGTGCAGTTGTGGTGTATATTGGGTGTTTTAGGTCCATCACAGGACCCTGCTTTGATTTAGATACATCCGAAACCCCTGGGAGACTGAGCCCTACATTTCTTAGGCAGCCTATTTCCTCCATATACCTCCTGGTGCCTTTTGTTCATCAAGCAAAGACCTCCTTTGCAGTGCAAGCCTACCCCCAGCTGGCAACTGGGATGATGACCAGGGCACACGGTCATTTCTCCACCAGCCTTTATGGGCCGAGAGGAGCGCTAATTCTGTGTCCATGGCAGCTGCCTACTGGCTCCATCTGGTACGCAGGCTGAGACCCTACCTGCCCGCAGACTGTCTTGCCAGAGTGGTGCATGTTCTGGTTATCTCTCGCTTGGACTACTGCAATGCGCTCTATGTGGGGCTACCTCTGAAGGTGACCTGGAAACTACAACTAATCCAGAATACGGAAGCTAGACTGGTGACTGGGAGCGGCCGCTGAGACCACATAACACCGGTCCTGAAAGACCTACATTGGCTCCTAGTATGTATTCGAGCACAATTCAAAGTGTTGGTGCTGACCTTTAAAGCCCTAAATGGCCTCGGCCCAGTATACCTGAAGGAGCGTCTCCATCCCCCATCGTCCAACCCAGACACTGAGGTCCAGTGCCGAGAGCCTTCTGGCAGTTCCCTCACTACGAGAAGTGAGGTTACAGGGAACCAGGCAGAGGGCCTTCTTGGTAGCGGCACCTGCCCTGTGGAACGGTCTCCTACCAGATGTCAAAGAAACAAACAACCACCTGACATCTAAAGGCAGCCCTGTCTAGGGAAGTTTTTAATGACTGATGTTTTAATGTATTTTTAATCTATTGTTGGAAGCCGCCCAGAGTGACTGGGGAAATCCAGCCAGATGGGCGGGGTACAAATAATAAATATTATTATTATTATTAGATAGTAAAATTCATGTTAAATTGCTGTTTTAGGGGTTGTTTTTAAAAGTCTGGAACAGATTAATCCATTTTGCATTACTTTCTGTGGGAAAGCATGCCTTGGTTTTGTCATGCTTTGGTTTTGTAACGGTCTTCTGGAACAGATTAAGTTTGAGAACCAAGGTACCGCTGTACATGGATTGAAAATGTAGGTTAGAATTTGTGTGGGTACAGTCAAGATTGGTACACAAGAAACAACACCGGCAACTAACTTACATCATCTGCAAAGATATGCAGCCTTTGCATCATAGTTCTTCTGAGAAGGTTTTTGGGGAGCATGCCATATGTAGCCAGTTTTACAATCTGCAAAAGAAAATACAGTACATAATATTGGCAGCCTTAAGGTCTCAGAAATCTTCAGCCAGCTAATACAGAATTAAATAAGAGAATTTTATTTTATCTTTTATTTTAAATAAAAAATATAAAGTTTTCAACACCCCCCTCTCTTAACTGGCCTGACTTGAACCCCTAGCTATACCTCCAAAATGTTTTCTCAAGGCTCTATCTGCAGCTACCTTTGCTGTTGTTGGTTTTGTTTTGTTTTTTTAAAAAAACCACAACACTTTTGTTTGCTGTTTTGGGCACTTTAAAAAAGTCATAGACAGCAATGCTTGTGTGCCAATGCTTCCTTCTTTATAATGTGGCTGGGAGTGTCAGGCTGCCTTCAAAGAGGACCTGCAAAGGCAACAGGAAGCACCAGTGCTTTGTGCTTCCTGTTGTATCATCTTCCCCAGCCCACCTCATCATTGCTTGCAATGAATCTCTTGCATCTCCCCTACCAGGGAATGAAGGGAATGTTTACTATCGGAAATGACAAGAGCCTTCATTATGGGATTCCCCCCATTGCTCTTGCCAGGCAGCTATGACACTCACATAGTTGCATTAAAAATCCCTGCTAAACTATTATTTCTCTCATGTTATTAAACATGCCTGGATTAAATGTGTGCCAAAATCTGTTGGGTTTGTTTTTTAAAAAAACAGAAAACCTGCAGTATCTTTAAAAAAAGAAACTCCCATATAATTAAAAACAAAGTGGTGACGGACATTCTGTTTTTGCGCCTACAATTCAAGTCCCAGGAGCAATGTTGCTTCTAGCTTTTGCATCCCCGTTTCTGACATTGGCCTTAACTGCTGTATTATTTTAACATCCGTTGGGGAGCCGCCCAGAGTGGCTGGGGAAGCTCAGTCAGATGGGCGGGGTACAAATAATAAATATTATAATTATAATTGAAAGCACTTTCAATTCTTCTCTCTCGCTTCCAGTCCTGTTGGCACAACACACTAAGGATTGGACAGTTAATGGCTATTTCTGACTATCCCCATTTGTCCGTTATAAGTAAATGCTGATTATACTGTAAATATTTAGAGGTGAAAGACAGATACATTTATCCAAATAATTCTTTCCAAATGTACAAGTGTATTTGGTTTCAGTTTTAAAAACAGAGCCTGCTCGCCATGTAGCTACACACTCATAAATTCCCTTCCAAAATATATTATGTTGTGCCCCCCTGATCTGAATAATATTTTTAAAGTATCACATGTGAGCAATCTATCTATCTATCTATCACCTTGCTTCTTTTTAAAAATGTAATATCGTTTTAGAATAATTTCAAGTTTTGTTCTTCGTTTCTAGAAAGACAACTTTGCCCACCTGAAGAACGACAGAAAGACTGCAATTCTAACCATGTCTATTCTGAAGTAGCTCCCATTGAATTCAATTGTGCTTATTCCCTCTTAGTGAGGTTAAGACTGCAGCCTTAGAAAGCAACACAAATCACACAAAATACAGCAATGTCTAGTTCATCTCATCTTGTATCCTATTATCATTATATGGAGTTGAACATATATAATTCAGTTACAGGTGGGTAGCCGTGTTGGTCTGCCATAGTCAAAACAAAATCAAAAATTCTTTCCAGTAGCACTACTGGAAAGAATTTTTGATTTTGTTTATATATAATTCAGGTTATTTTGGGGAAGGGTGGGGTGTCAAATGAATTAATAATAATAATTTAAAAAAATAGGACGCAAAACAAATTTAACTAGATATTAAAGAAGGGCAGCGACAGGTGAGGAATTCAGGGCACATATCCCAGTTTTAAGGTAAAGTACTGTGTAGCTTCGCCTTTAACTGTAGGCATTGAAGCCTATGAAAATTATTTGCTTAGTGATTTGTTCAAGATGAACAGGCCCATTAATAGCAAAGGTGAATAAGATCTATGGGCCAATTTTCGTCTATACAAAAGAACAACAGCTGAGTACTAACAACAACAACATGCCGGCCATCTGACCAGTGTAGATATACAGGTATAAACAATGGGCCAAATGGCTCCTTAAACCAAGGTTATAGGCTCTAAATGGAATGTCTAGTTGTCATTTTGGAGCAAGACAACTCTAAAGTCGTATTTTTCAAATGATTCTCCTTTAAACATCTGGCTACTTCAGATCACAACCTTGAGCTAGGTTGAGAACTTCTGAGAACTTAAAGAAAAGGAGTGTGGTGGAGTTTCCTTCTTTGGAGGTCTTTAAGTGGAGGCTTGACAGCCATCTGTCAGGAATGCTTTGATGGTGTTTCCTGCTTGGCAGGGGGTTGGACTGGATGGCCCTTGTGGTCTCTTCCAACTCTATGATTCTATGAAAAGTCATTTGATCCAGGGACAGTCCACATAGATTTTGCCCTATTCCGACCTCTTTTTCTGTGCTCAGGCTGCACAGAAAAAAGCATTTTGGTTCCAGAAATTCATTCCAGTTGTGCAGATAAAATATAACTGATAGAATTCTACGGGATGGGGTATTTATTAGTCCAAATCCAAGGATCTCCAGGCATGCACCTGCAGATGGTGGAGATGTCAGGCCCATTCTGGCACCCAGGCATCTTCACTTGGTCTCAAAGCCAGGTGCAAAATGCGCCTGGTGCCTGCCTAACTTCGAACACTGCATCTGACTGGGTTGCGCCAGCTCTGGGAGACATCCAGCAAATTATAAAACCACAGTAAAACATCACACCTTAAAAACTTTACCCTAAAGATCTGAGTATGCCGATATGCTCCTTTGCATAAAAACTGGAAAGCTATACAGACTTTACCCAAAGGGAAACTGTGAGCAAACCTCAAAACAGAGGACTTCTAATTCTAGAACTGTGGCTCTACCGTGCCAACCTGTCAGAGGGTGTACTTTAAAAAAAAATGCAATTAGCAATTTAAGATCAGCTTACATGATCAAGACATGTGTCTGCAGCTTAGGTTGATGAGTGCGAAAGAAAGTGATGAAAAAATAACCAGCAAGCAATCGGAATTGTGAAAATCAGAACAGACATTAGTCATTGCAAAATGCTGATTATAAGTGTAATTTAATCCCCTGTGTAAGCTATTTAATATAGGAACTAATCTAAAGTAACTTCCTCTGCAGTTAATAGTCACTACATAATTCTGGAATACAGTCAACAAAAGTAATTGAAAGGCAAATCTGGGAGTGGGGGAAGAGTGAGCAGACAACTAAATGACAGTTACACATGTCCCTCTGGAGGGATAGGGAGAAAGAGGGGTCCTTTGCTTCAATATTTATTTTTTTTGCAGTGCATAACAATGTTAAACTTTAATTCCCAATAATCAGATATGCAGAAAAGCTCATGACTAGTGAAAGTTCTATTAAACCTGTCAGATCTCTTGAGCAACACAATCCTCTTCCTTTTTACTTAAAAAAATACCATTTCCAGTAGAGCTTACTGACCCCCATTCAAGTGTGCGTATGACAACAACCATAAGAAACCTATATTAATTGCTGGTTTTCCCACTATGAACATGGTTTAGTTCCCCAGCTTTTAGGACCCCAGAATTGAGGTCCTTGAGATCCTTCAGCCCCTGTGTGCATAACACACCGAAAAATATTTTGCCCACTTTGTTTTAAAACGTCTACTTTTTAAAAACATAAACCTGCCTTCAGATTTGGAGTTAAGAACTCTTGGAGCGCGTTACAATAAGAACTGCTGTGTCGCTTTGCATCTGGAATTTCTTTCTCGTCAGGGCCGTTTCAACAGTTTTACGTCTAGGATTTGTTTACAGCAGAAACTACTATATTTTTCAGGTGCTTTTTTTGTGTGCGTGTGCATTAAATCCTGAATAAAAGCCACAAAAGATGCCGTGAACGTTAGCTTTCAATAGACAGTTTACAAAGCCGATAAGAGTGATGCAATCTGGAAGGAACATAAAAGCCACAAGTCAAAAGGCAGAAACTTTCACTTCCAAGCTTCAAGTGGTCACGTGCTCCTCTTTCAAATACAAGAGAGAGAGCTCTATACATTTCCACATATGCCAGCAGAGTGGTTTTACACAATTGCACCTCATATTACAGTTGTCTTAAAAAAAAACCCAAAAAAACACCACCTTGGCTAAATTAAGGGAGATTCAAGGTATTTTTCTTTCGTTCAAAGCAGGCTCCTGAGGCGCTACTTTGGATGACAGGTGTCAGGGAACTGTCCCGGCACAGCGCAAGGTGGCGGAAGGGCTCTCGGGATGCTACAGAGAGCACCGGCCCCATTTGACCAGTAGCACCTCCTCTGCCAGTGGAGGAAGCAGCGAGGCTTCCAGTGGAGAGGGACAAGGCACTCAGGGGATGGAGTGTCGAGGCTCGGAGGATGCGTGAGAGACCCAGAGGAAGGAGGCGCGCAATTTCTGTCGCCCCAAAAACGTAGAGGGATGAAAAGAAAGGAAGGAAGGAAGGCGGGGTTTCCACATACCGAAACTCTTTTGTTGGGGTCAGAACTGGAAGGGGCCATTCCCGGATTCTGACGGCGTTTGATACAGACATGAACTTGTTAGCTCTGCACTGTACATAGTATGCACAATAAAGGAAAGGTCGGAGCTTTGCCTGGTTACTCATGAGCAACTAACTGAGGACCTTACAACGGGGAAAGAGATTCAATCCTCTCCCTGTACTGCAACCATCCCCAATACTACTCAAATTGCATCCCTGTATTCTGCCTTCATGTCCCCCCCCTACAGTTTATAGCTGCTCAGGGGACATGGGTTCATTCCAGTCTCCTGATCCAAGCTGTAAAGGTAAAGGGAACCCTGACCATTAGGTCCAGCCGTGGACGACTCTGGGGTTGCGGCGCTCATCTTGCTTTATTGGCCGAGGGAGCCGGCGTACAGCTTCCGGGTCATGTGGCCAGCATGACTAAGCCGCTTCTGGCGAACCAGAGCAGCGCACGGAAACGCCGTTTACCTTCCTGCTGGAGCAGTACCTATTTATCTACTTATACTTCGTGCTTTTGAACCGCTAGTTTGGCAGGAGCAGGGACCGAGCAACGGGAGCTCACCCTGTCGCGGGGATTCGAACCGCCAACCTTCTGATCGGCAAGCCCTAGGCTCTGTGGTTTAAACCACAGTGCCACCCTCAAATACGCTAGGAGATTCAATCACAATTTTCTCACCTAACATGCAGTTGGGCCCTCTTGGTGACATGGTTTGGACTGGAGGGTTGTATTTATTTTAGAAATGTATACCCCTCGCTCATCACCAGTGTGTTCCCAGGTTGGCTTGCAAGCACAATGAAAATTATAATGCAACTAATAAATATACTCCCATCAATAAAACACAGAAAAACCACTACCAGAGATTTATGAACTCGCACTTACTTATAGGGGGAAGAGAATGTGATAAGAGAGACCTTTCAGTTGCTTATATCATCAGGACTCACTGTCAGTCCCAATAACAAATCACCGTGGGAAATAGAGATTTTAAACGAAGTGCAGATCTGCGGACTCTCACATCTCTTCCTGGAGTCTATGACATTCAGTCAAGCTAATGTTGTGATCTCTCAAAGACTGAGGGACATTGCTAGACAAGAGGACATTGCCCTTGTGAAACCTGGGATGTTTTTTTGGGATCAGATATTCCAGATTTCACCAGCCCCTTATCTGGCAGAAATCCACTATGTGGAATACCGCAGACTCCTCACAGCCGCTAGGTTAAATGTTCTGGAATTGGCGGTTTTGTGGGGAAGATATAGGGGAGTTCCATAGGGCCAGAGATCTTGTCCCTGTGCCTTGGGAGCGGTTGAGTCAACTGAACATATCCTTTTGACCTGCCCATTTTATACAGATCTTAGACAAAAACTTACAGCTCCACTCCTATGCCAACTTAGCCTAGTAGACAGAGAAAGACAGGTTTTGTTTTTGTTGAACAATTTCACTGGTACCACAACCTTTTTGGTGGCCATTTTTTTTTTTTTTGGCCCTTAAACGCTGTAAGGTTAAAATCGACAGTATTGAGATGGGTCTAAATGTATAATCTATTTCTCATTGTATGTTTTAGTGTTAAGCTCCTTGAGATGTTTAGACGTTTTAATTTTTGTATGGATAATGATGGTGTTCTGACTGACGGTCGAATAAATTCTATTGATTGATTGATTGAAGTCACAAATGAATTTAACTCACAAATGAGATGTGGGCTTATCCATCCCTTTCTCAACCCATGCATAGTCACCTTCTGCATAGTTTGTCACTGACCCAGGTTTGGAAGACTAGTCCTAAGCATAATTTCTGAATTCAGACATCATGGTAGACAGTAAACCACACACAAAGGGGGTGAGGGGAAGAACCCTTTTTCAGTTCTCCAACTTATGGTGTGGAGCATTGTCAGGACAAAGCGGACACTAGCTGAGCCAACCAACTCTTGATTTCATTTGGTTCACATTCTTCAAAAACAAAAGTAGTTCTGTGGTTCTTCAGTTTTGCATTTCTATTTACACGTGTCTTGACCTGTACATAGGAATTAGCAGCTGAGGAGCATTATGGGGTGAGGAAGTCCAATTCCTTGAAATCAGGGACTATTTGATGGGGAACCCCCTTGACAGTACGTCCAGTCCTTGGGCTGCTAGTTGCTTATCCCTCTTCTAAAATATAATATAAAAAGTCAACCGGGGGGGGGGGGGAGCAAAATGCTAACATTAAGCAGTTCCTGAAAAGTTTGGACAAGCTCTCTAGTAAGGAACTAATAAAAATGCCAAACAGACAGCTGTGAAGAATATATATGTATGTATATATATATATATATACATATATGTGTGTGTGTGTGTGTGTGTATAAATACACCCATATAATAGTTGGAAAGGCAGAGATTTGGAAGAAGTAACTAAACTTTCCAAGAAAATCTGGCCGACTCATTATTATTTGAGAATACATTGGTATAATGAAGAAAATTCAAGAAGAAAAATCTGGTTCAAAAATTGAATAATGCTGTTTGATTCCAGCACACAAAAAAACCACTGGAAAAGTGATCTGTTAAAGGAGATAGTGTATGGTATCAGCAAAAAAAAAAGGTGAGAAGAAAACCCAGTTATTGATGGAAGTCTTTGGATAAAGTCGAAAATTCTTTCGATTTTGTTTTGACTATGGCAGACCAACACGGCTACCCACCTGTATTTGGATAAAGTGCCTTTCTTCTTTTAAATACGCTGGTGAGAGCTGGTTTGCTAAGTGACTAATGGAACCATTAGAACCAAAAAGCTGCCTGCACCAGCCCTAAATACCGTATTTTTCCATGTACCTTTTTCTGATTTTTTTTGTGATAAATTGAGGGTCGTCTTATACACGGGTTAATATGCTAAGTAAGCGAGGGCTGGTGCTCCGGCGGTAGCAGGGAAATGTCCGGAGAGGAGGCTGCTTACCCGCTCTTCGTAGCTTAGGAAGAGTATTTGGTGAGTGCCAGTATGCATTACGGCACCAGTTCCGTCAGCCAGAGCAGAGGGTTGTCGAAAAGCTGCTCAGCAGCTCAGCCAAATTACAAAAGAAGCTTAACAACTGTTGAGGGCTCCCAAAAAATAGGGGTCGTCTTATACATGGGGTCATGTTATACATGAAAAAATACAGTAAAATGAAGTGCAAGGAATGAAAAGGAAGGTGCCTTATACCAAACTGGACCCCCTAGTCCAGGCATGTCCAACAGGTAGATCATGATCTACCGGTAGATCACTGGACGTCTGCGGTAGATCACTGGTAGATCATTGGGTCCCCCGAAAGAAGCTGAACAACTGTGGCCCCCTAAAAAAAAGCTCAACGTTTTACCTCCTCCCTGAAAAAACTCAACAACTTTGACCTGAACCCTAAATAAGGGGGTAGATCACTGCCAGTTTTTAACTCTGTGAGTAGATCGCAGTCTCTTCAGAGTTGGCCACCCCTGCCATAGTCTATCTAGTTCAGTATCTTCATTGATCGAAACCTTTGAGAATCACTGCCAGTCTTTTCCAGCCCTACCTAGAAATGCCAGAGATGGAACTGCAGTCTTTACGTGTGCAAAGTGTAGACTTCAACTATGCTACTGCCCTTCTGAGTCATTGGTTTTGTAGTTAAAAGGTTAGTCTCAGACTGGGAAAACTCACCTTCCCAGGAGAACTATAGGGAAAGAATAACAAAATGGGTGCACATTTAGGCAGAGATGTTGTCTTACATAAACAGAAGAGATTCATCTTAGAGAAGAGAAATTAAAAGGGGAAAAAATTATATAGCAAGGAGTATAATATAGGAACCATGCACAGTTTTTCTGAAATACATAGAATTACAAGGAAGGGGGGGGGAGGAAACATTATAGAGGATTAGGCTACTTTTCCACTTGTAAAAACTATACTGTTTTAAGCTAAACGGACTTGCATGCCAAATTTGATAGACCTTAGTTCCAACTGCCTTATTTCTGGATTTCTTCTACAAAACAATTTGACTTCTAAAGTAGAGTTGTGCAGCCATGGAATTGCAATTATCGCATGGCGGAATGGAAGTTCGCATTTTCCCCCTACAATACCTTTCCAAATACATGAAGATAAGCAATTTCTATGGGAGAACAACTGAAATAAGTGCACATTCATTCCCAAATGAATGGTGCTCTTTCCGAGACAAGACAAACTTCTTAAATAACACAGCTGATTACAGCTCTAATCCTTACATAATTTATTCCAAATTTTACTTTGAAAAATGATGTCCCATTCTGCCCTTTTAGGCAAATTCAGCATGCAGTGTGCCCCACCACCTAATGTCCTTTTCTCCAAAGCCCCTTTCACATCCATCTCCCTGCTTCATTTTCTTTTACCAGTCTTCCAGCTTGTCTTGCTCTTCCTTCCTATTTGCCCTGAGCAACCTTTCTCCAAAATGCTCTGCCTAATCAATATACCTAGCTCTGAATATTGGGATAGAGGAAGACAAAACCAGAGTCCATTCAATATTAAAAGCAGACCTTTTAATGATTTTTTGGAACAACATTTCTCTCCACTTGTTCCTCTGTTAGTCTAGGCACGTTTCTGCTGAAAAACTGGGATAGACTATTACAGCGAGGGGGGAAAGTATTTGATCCCCTGCTAAATTTGCCCGTTTGCCCTCTGATGAAGAAATGACCAGTCCATAATTTTAATGGTAGGTTTATTGTAGCTGTGAGAGACAGAATGAGAACAGGAAAACCTCCAAAAACCCAGAAGACAAAAGTCAGAGATCGATGTGCATTATAATGAGTGAACTAAGTATTTGATCCCTTTGCAAAAGATGGCTTAGTACTTGGTGGCAAAACCCTTGTTGGCAATTACAGAGGTCAAACTTTTCTTGTAGGTGGCCAGCAGGTTTGCACACATCTCAGGAGGTATTTTGTCTCACTCCTCTTTGCAGATCCTCTTGAGCCACTCCTTTGTTGCCTTTGTTGTGTGTTTTGGGTCATTGTCATGCTTGAATTTTCAATGCCCTGGCTGAGGGAAGGAGGTGCTCACCCAAGATTTGATGATACATGGTCCCATCCATCGTCCCTTTGATGCGGTGAAGGTGTCCTGTCCCCTTAGCAGAAAAACACCCCCAAAGCATAGTATGTCCCCCCCCCCCATGTTTGATGGTGATAATGGTGTTCTTGGGGTCGTAGGCAGCATTCCTCCTCCTCCAAACATGGCGAGTTGAGTTGATGTCAAAGAGCTCGATTTTGGTCTCATCTGACCACAACACTTTCACCCAGTTCTCCTCTGGGTCATTCAGATGTGCATTGGCGAACTGCAGATGGGCCTGCACATGTGCTGTCTTGAGCAAGGGGACCTTGCGGGCTCTGCAAGATCTCAGTCCTTCACAGTGTAGTGCGTTACCAACTGTTTTCATGGTGACTATGGTCCCAGCTGCCTTGAGATCATTGACAAGTTCACACAGTGTAGTTCTGGACTGCTTCCTCACCATTCTCCTGATCATTGCAACTCCACGAGATGAGATCTTGCATGGAGCCCCAGACCGAGGGAGGTTGAAAGTTATTTTGTGTTTCTCCCATTTGCGAATTATTGCACCAGCTGTTGTCACCTTCTCACCAAGCTGCTTGGCAATAGCCTTGTAGCCCAGTCCAGCCTTGTGCAGGTCTACAATCTGGTCCATGACATCATTGGACAGCTCTTTGGTCTTGGTCATGGTGGCTAATTTGGAATCTGCTGGATTGATTGCTTCTGTTGACAGTACAGGTACTGTAATGAGCTGGGATTACAGGTAAGACCTCTCCCTTACAGAAGGTGCTTCTAATCTCAGCTCGTTACATACAGTGAAGATACCAGGTAGCCTGACATCTGGCTGATTGATAGCGGATAAAATACTTATTTCACTCATTATAATGCACATCAATCTCTGACTTTTGTCTTCTGGGTTTCTGGGGTTTTTCCTGTTGTTATTCTGTCTCTCACAGCTACAATAAAACTACCATTAAAATTATGGACCGCCGGCCGGTCATTTCTTCGTCAGAGGGCAAACGGGCAAATTTAGCAGGGGATCAAATACTCCCCCCCCCACTGTACATTGGTCTTTGTTGCCTGGGTCCTGACATGATATAAGGTGGGTTTCAACAACTGCACTCCCAGCACATAATCCAGCAGCACAATTTTTCTGTGTCTGAGGCATGTTAAGTTATGCTGCCCTCAAGTGTTCACTGGCCAACATGTGCAACTCAAAACTGAAAACCTATTTGTCATGAAAGACTGATTTAGTCAAAGAATCTATCGTTCATCTGTAAGCACCAAGTTGTTTTCTGAAAACCTTTATTTTAAACTGCATCATTGCTGCTGCTGCTGCTACGAGACTTAACTACCAGTTAGCTCATCTAGGAGATGAAAAACTCTGATCCTAAACCTCCACTGCCTTGCAGAATATCCATGGGAGGGTGGGGGGAAAAGGCTCAGGAGTAAACCGTACACAAATCTGGAGTGGAGTCCCTAAGGACTTCTCCTTTCGGCAACTCCTGCAGCCAAACATATTGCTCTGTGTTCTTTTGGATCACACCAGCAAGGCCAAGACATCTGGGCAGCCCAGAATCTCCCCAGAGGTGCACTCCATTATATCTCAAGACAGATGGATGCCAATAACCACTAGCAGCACACTTAACACTACTACCACGAGTGGTGTAATCACACAGACTCAATACACCAAGTACCCCAAAGAACATGGGCAGAGCATGGCCCCTAACAAGTGTGATAAATATCAAGGATTTTAAAAAAGCTGGATTTAAGGATTTGTTTATTTATTTATTAAAATGACTCCGGATTTTCTCTTTAAAATAATTCGGCTAAAACCTCAGAATCTGAATAACTGGAGGAGGGAAGGCAGTTTGACAAGAGATATAGAAGCTGTTCAACCACAGGTAACAGCACAGCGGGAGGCATGGAAATGAGCTTTGGCGGTACAGAAACACTGATAATGGCCACATGGGAGAGAAGAGAAAATAAAAAAGTTCGGTGTAGAGACTGAGAGCTGTAAAATGAGGACCAGAAAACCAACGTTGGTGGAATGCATGGAATGGAGCCATAGCTGGGGGCTTCGGAAGATTGGGGCGGGCCGTTGCTTCAGAAACTAAATAAACACATGGCATTTTGAATTGCACTGCATTGTGGGAACTTGTTGTATAGTGCCTGCACTTCCCATCCCCGCAAAAAAAAGAGCTGATCAGTAGCACGGTTACCCACCAACTATTATGTCCAGTAGAGACACAACAGTTTTATCATTCTAATCTCGTGCAGCAAGCCCCTTCAACTGCAAAGATGTGACAGTCTGAATGAATGAATTTGTTATTTCAGTCACAGGCCAGTTCCAACTCACATACAAAATCAGGGAAGTCATGAAACACAATAGGGATACATTTAAATTAGCAGTTCGGTATAACAGGGATGGTACAGATATAGCAGCAGTTAAAATATATAAATTAGATCTTACTCACTAAAATATAACCTCAAGTTGTCATTTAAAACCTTAATCATGACGGTATCACAGCTTGTTCCCTAAGTTTTATGGCAATCGCATAGAATTTGGCCACCTTAACATGATCTCTGGATCTCTCTCCTCTACCAGAGATTTTAAACATTGGAGTTCAGACCCATTTGAAGATTTTTGAATAGCAGGGGTGATAAGTGCCGAGTGTATGTCCCCGTAGAAACGACATCGTAACGAGGCATGAGAGAGTTTCTACCTCCATCAAGCCACAGGGACAGACTCATTCCGTGTATGGTTTACCCTCAAATCTGCCCTGCAATAAGACAGATGGCAGCACATTGAATCTAGTGTGGGTGAACGACCGTCTGTATTTGTAATTGTGACAAATATATTGCTGGGGTAAACTCTCTCCCATTCTTTTATTGTTGGGTGTTTATTCATCTCGCTCACATGGCATTGTGATGTGACAGTCTCTTAATGATCGCATGGGACTCTTAATGATCTCAATGCTAGGATTGGCCATTGCTTCATGTGGGAGGCAAATGATACGGAGGAGCCAAAAATGACTTCGAGGGTTCGTACCCCTGAGATGAGAGCACCTGCCACTGTGACACACGTGAGAGCTGGCACTCTGCCTGCAATATGATCCACTTGAAATGAAGGCAGAACGTCGCAGAGGGAAGTCATTTAGAGGGGCAGGACAAGAGAAAGCGTGCTCACTTACTGCAGTTGGGTCCCTTAGATGAAGCTGAGCTGCCGTCACCTGTCTGAAGCCACCAGGGTATCTATATTACAAATTGACAGAATCAAGAAAATTCAGAAGCATATCTGAATAAGAGAACGATAGCAAAGATTGCCATCTTGCAAATAAAAACATGCCTATCAGCAACTGCAAAGCTCGCTCGCTAGTGAACTGCATTGTTCATGGTTTTATAAGTATTTTATTGACGTTGATTCATATCATCTTGTCGTTTCATTGATATTTTCGGAAGCAACCATATTCACGTGACTGATTTGTGTTAACTTTTTTCCATATTGAATTTTAAATGGCTGTATTCTGTCCTTGGACTTGCTGGGTGAATGGCAGATAAGAATAATATTAATAATTTGTATGTTATAATAATAATAATAATAATAATAATAATAATAATAATAATAATATTTATTATTTGTGCCCCGCCCATCTGGCTGGATTTCCCTAGCCACTCTGGGCGGCTTCCAACAAAAATCAGATACAAAAATATCACACATTAAAAACTTCCCTGAAAAGGGCTGCCTTCATGTATTTTCTGAATGTCAGGTAGTTGTTTATCTCCTTGACCTCTGATGGGAGGGCGTTCCACAGGGCGGGCGCCACTACCGAGAAGGCCCTCTGCCTGGTTCCCTGTAGCTTAGCTTCTCGCAGTGAGGGAACCACCAGAAGGCCCTATGTTATGTTATGTTATGAGAGCTCCAAGTTTGGAGCTGGAAAGGATGGCGGGGCTTTCTGGACTGGCCCTGTGTGCCTCAGCAATGCAGCAGCCAAACATCCCCTTGCCTGCTTCCCCGCTTTGGAGCTGGAGAGGCAATTGTCTCCATCCACTTCTGCAACTCCAAGGTTAGAAGGAAGGCTCAGACTTGTTATGGTTGCTAAAGGACGGCAACACATTTGCTGTAGTGAGCAAAAATGTAGAGCACCCTGTCACAGGGCTATTTGCTAAAAAAAAAAAAAAACCCACACCCTTTACTATGGGAGTTGCACAAGCATTTCCAATAAACATTAGCATATCTTATGCTAAAAATACAAAGCTTCCCTTTACCGACTTTCTAACAGTAACAACATTCAAAGCCATTTACAGTATATCCGTATTTTACCAGCAGTACTGATTTGTTCCATGTTTTTAATCCTTAAGATGTCGAAAGCTTACCCAGTATGTGATGAATACACCTTCTGCTCCCATTTGTTACCGGAAAAAGCAATGTGCCTTGTGTTTATTATGACAACATGATCTCCAAGGTCACCTAAAAAGAAAAGAAAAGGGTTCTCAGTTAACAGGATCATCAGCAACAAAACTACTCCAGGTGTATAGCACAATTTCCTTCAGACATACCATAAACTGTAACCAAGGACAAGACACTAAGTCAAACCATGGCTTAGTTCACAGCAGTGCAGCAGCAGCAGGACCTGAGGAGGAGTACAGTAGCGATGACCTCCTCTTTGGGAGCCTGCATACTTGTGTGCTCATGCTAACCATGATTTGGCTTAGCATTATGTGCGAACTGAACCCATATCAAAGAACTATCTATGATCCAGTGCAATGTTGAGGTACATGCATCAAAAGCATTAGTTTTCATGGCATCCATTATAGTGGTACCTCGATCTAAGAACAGTCCTGTTAACGAACGATTTGGGCAACGCACGCCGCAAAACTGGAAGTAGGTGTTCCGGCTAGCAAACTTTACCTCGGTCTAAGAACGGAATCTGAACGGTGGAAGGGCACCGGCAATGGGAGGCCTCATTAGAGAAAGAGCGCCTCGGTTTAAGAACGCTTTCGGCTTATGAACGGACCTCCGGAACGAATTAAGTTTGTAAACGGAGGCGCCACTGTACTGGCAAAGCTCCTTTTAAGTCATGCCCTCATTAGCTACAGAGGGGTGTGCAATGTGCAGTCAGCAAGCTACTCAATTTGTGAAGTGTGCATTTGGTTTGGTTTCAGTAGCAGCAGCAGCACTTTTAAGGAGAAGAGAACCTGAGAGTAATTCTGCATTTGCTCTGCATCTATTCTCAGATCTACTGCATACAAAATATATTCTGCTCATAAGCAACTGGTTACCCTACATCAAAATGTGTGTATTTCACAGATAAGTGGCTGGGATCCTTGCAAAGCATGCTGAATTAGATGGGCCTTCATAAGATGCAGGAAAGTACTTAAGAAAGAAGGCATACCCGAGATCATTCAACACAGATTAATTATGCCTTAATAGTAAGGAGATGCCATGCAATGTTCTCATTTTGAAAATTTACATGTAGACACTTCTAACTGAGAGGACTCCAGTTCAACAACAACAAAAGGGTAATGCAAAACTCAATTCATTCCACTCCAGCTTTAAGCTGGGGTTTGTCAATGTGGTGCCCATAGGATCACTCTCTGGCCATAGAGACCCTCTCTGATGCCCTCAGAATCCACTCTTTGTCCTCCCTCTGAAATTAGGCTTGAAAGAATTCTACTGTACCCAACAGAACAGGTTACAGTGTTTGTGGTGCCCACAATTCCTCCAGCCTGAAAATGTGTTCACTGGCCCAAAAAGATTGTTGACCCCTGCTTTAAACAATAAAAACAAATCAGTGCTGATATAGCAAACATCTGAACTCACTTAGTGCATGGTATACAGGCTTATGCTTCCCCTGAAGTCTGATGGCAGTGATGGCTGCAATTTTTCCTGGCGGTTGCATCTTCGCATCTATAAGATACCAGGCTCGAGCAAATGTGGCCCATTGCTTTAAAGGAATAATGGACAGTGGTTAACATATAGAACTATTATTATTCCTAGTAAACAAAAATATTTGTGCTCATCTCAGTGAGCCATCCCCGGCACATATTACTTGACCCATACGACATTAAGAACTGTGGTTTGTCGATTAGGACTGGTTGCATTAAATAAATGCAACACCAACCTGCCTAAAGACACATTTTTGCTGCCCTGGGACACAGAAGATGGTCAGCAATCAGAGATTCCACATGAAGTTGGAAAGCAACAGTGGCATCCATGCCATAATTTCTCCAGGTTTGGTTTTTTTATATACCTCAATCCTATGCAGTATAGGTGCACCAACATAACTGAGAATAACAGGCTTAAGTCTGTAGACTGCACACACTTACTTGGGAGTAAATC
Organism: Lacerta agilis; assembly: GCF_009819535.1. NCBI lineage: Eukaryota > Metazoa > Chordata > Lepidosauria > Squamata > Lacertidae > Lacerta > Lacerta agilis. The sequence goes on from NC_046318.1 coordinate 72,223,433, forward strand.
CGCTTATAGTCAGTGGGAATCAGTTCAAAGTAAGTGTGCATCAGGCTGAAGCCATATTTTAAAAGGCTATTCAGAAGTTGGCATTCAGAACAAATTCAGATGCAAAGAACATTATAATAAAAATGAAGTTCTGTAGCATGTAAATCATAATTAGAGTTCCTAACATAACCCTCAATTAATGGGTTAAGGGGGGGGGCTGGTGTCACACACCACTTGTCACATGCAAATGTGCATTACGGACTCAGAGGCAATTTCCCTTTAAAGCTGTGGCTCTCCAGATTTTCGCTGATCCCATAGCATTCAACAGCCCAGCCAGCATAGCCAATGGTCATGTTAGTTGTAGTCCAGCAAAAAAAATCTGGAGGGTCAAAGCACCCAGCCTACTGGAAGTCTGCAAGCAGGGCCCAAGTGCAACTTGTGACTCCCAGTATACTGCCTCCGACAGCGGAGGGCAGCACATAACCATCTTTGCTGAAATAGGCAAGGACCAGGCAAGAGAAGACTCAAGTCCCTTGTCCTTTCCCGGTCACTTTTCTGGGGAGTCTACGCAAGGAGGTGCCCCTGAAAGCCTACTCTTCCGGAAAGAGAAGGAAAACAATAAGCATTGCATTTTTAGACCCAGAAGGAAATGGAGAGACACTGTTATATGGCACCCTGACCTCAATGCTGGAGGCAGAACATGGTTTTACCTAAAGAGCTTGGGCTTGCGGTTTATACGACCCGAGCAATCTCATGGTTCACACATCCCCACTGAATATATATGAGTTTATTTGGTAACGTTCATGGATTATTTGCTATATCTGGTACCAAACACAAACCTTGCGTTCCACTATGGGATATATTTTACATCACCTGTTCTGCTCTAAGCCATTTATTCATTTTCATTCATTCATTCATTTATTAATTTTTATTAACGTTGTGATCTCAGGAGGAAGGGTGGTATACAAATTCAGTTAACAGCAATCACGATAATAATAATAACAACAATCACCACCATGTGGCTTTATCCTTAAATACAACATCAACACAGTTTACCAAGGGTTACAGATCCCTTTACGCCCCCCACCCCCAGCTGCCCGATTTAAAACATTTGCAGCGCGCCGAGTCCCTCCAGGCCTTTTGCAACACATTAAGGCAACCCCCACCCCCCACCCCCGCTTAAAGAATGCAGATTCACTCCGGATCAAGGCGCGCAGCCACGGAATCCAGCAGCCCTGCGCGGGATCTGACGGGGGGGCGGTGTGCCTTTCCGAGGGCTCGAAGGCCGTACCTGCGCGGCCTGGTGAAGCTGGCCATGGCGGCTCCCGGAGGCTGAGGCCTCGCCGTCCAAGGGGCCTCTCTTGCCGGCCGCGAGCGGAAGGAGGGCGGCCTGCGGCGGCCGAGGCCTGTAGCTCCTCCTCGGGAAGCGGAAGCTGCGCCGGGGACGAGGCGGGAGCGCCGCCGAGGGAGAGGCGGGAGGCTGGAGGCGGGAAGCGGGCACCCGGCGACGGGACCCTCATGGACCGCCACCTCCTCTTCGTGAGCTGGCGAGGCCGGCGAGGGGAGGCCGGACCCGAAGGCCGCCCAGGTGCGCGCTTCCTTCCCGTGTGAACCTCGTTGGCTTATGCCAGGTTTCGTTCACGTGTACGCATGTGAATGTCGCGACTTTCTTGCAGGTTTCATTCACGCGTACGCGTGTGAACGCCGTGTGTTTAATCACAGGTTTAATTCACGTGAATGTCGTGTGTTTATTGTAGGTTTAGTTCACGTGTACGCGTGTGAATGTCGTGTGGTTCTTGCCGTTTTAATTTATGTGTGCATGTGTGAACGCCATGTGTTTAATCACAGGTTTAATTCATGTGAATTCATGTGAATGTTGTGTTTTGTAGGTTTGATACGTGTGTGAATGTCGTGTGTTTCTTGCCAGTTTCATTCACATGTGGATGTCGTATGTTTATTGCAAGTTTCGTTCACGTGTATACATGTGAATGTCGTGTGTTTATTGCAGGTTTCATTCACGTGTACATACTTATTGCTTATTGTTGCCCTCCCATGTTGGCGTGTGAACCTCATTTGCTTATTGCAGTATCATTCATGTGCATGTGTGTGAACTTATGTTTTTTGCAGGTTTATTTCACGTGTACTGTGTGAACCTATTTCTTGCTGGTTCAATTCAGGTGTACAGTGTGAATCTCATTTGCTTATTGCCGGTTTAATTCATGTGTATGTGTGTGAACCTTATTGGTTAATTGCAAGTTTCACTCATGTGTATGTGTGGGAATTTAATATGTTTATTGCAGATTTAATAAACGTGTACGCATGTGAACCTCGTTTGCTTATTGTTGCTCTCCCATGTTGGTATATGAACCTTGTTTGCTTATTGCAGTATCATTCACATTTATGTGTGAACCTCATGTGTTTATTGCTGGTTTAATTCATTTGTATGCATGTGGACCTTCTTGGTTTATTGCAAATTTCATTCATGTGTATGTGTTTGAATATCATGTTTATTGCAGATTTCATTTATGTGTACACATGTGAACCTCATTTGCTTATTGTCATCCTTATTGTCATAGCTAAATACTAGAGGTGTTTTGGCATGCATGCTACTGTAAATTTAAGGAATGCTTAATAAGGATGGAATGTGGATTCTTGTGTTCCTATGATGCTTCTTGCACATAAACTAAAATTTGTATTTTGCAGGTTTGACTGCTGAAAGTATTTATAACTTATTAGAAACAAACTGCAGTACCTCACTAAACACAAAAGTTGAAGATTTCCCAGGTAAGTGAAATAGCAAATATTAGCATATGCCATGTTTTCAGACATTGGGGACTCACAAGGGATGGATAGGTCCAACCTGTGTTGCTTGTGAACCTCTCAGAAGCATCTGACTTGCCACTGTTGAAAACAGAGAAATCTCTATAAATTTTAAATGTTTTCAGGTCTGTGCTTGAGATGCCAGTTATGGTAATTTATAAAGTCACAGCACTCATTTATTGAGGGCCTCACAGGTTTAGTTAACTGTATATGACCACTAGAAAACAAGGAAAAACAGCAGAAACTCGCAAACCTTTTTCATGCAAGAGCTGGGGTGATGGGGATAAAAGAGAGGATAGTTAATAATGCAACAAAAAGACAATTGTTTACAGTAATATTTTGCATTTTGTTATTTTGTGTATATTTTTGACAAGAGCCGTGTGTATGGAATTTGTTGCATCTTGCAGTTCTTGAGTCAGCCTTTGCAGTCCATTAAATATATCTGAAGAAGGAAATAGGGTTTGGATACTAGCTACTAATATTCTTTCTTTCTTTCTTTTCCTTCCTTTTTTTTTTTAGCATGTTCACTTGTTGGGACTCCAGGTGTGAAGGCATGGTATTTTGCAATTCAGTCAATAAGTGGGTTTTCTCAGGTGAGTTAGTACAAGTTGCATCATTATCTACAACGTTAATGTAACTTGGCCGACCCTTACGGAATTTCCTTTGATTGGATAGTTTTGCAGTTGGTGACTGGGAGGACATCAATTTTGACCTGGAGACGGAGGAAAGCAAAATCTCTATTCAAAGAAATATCGAAGCGTGCCTTGGTGATTTTCAAAGTTTTGAGGACGACAGTAATAGCCGGGAATCCTTATCCCTGATTGAGTAAGCTGATTCAATATTTGATAATACAGTGGTACCTCTGGATGAGAACGGGATCTGTTCCAGAGCCCCATTTGCATCATGAGCAGAATGCATCATGAAGCGTCACGTCTGCACATGTGTGCGACGCGATTCGGCGCTTCTGCACCCAAATAGTACGGTTTAAGAACCAGAAAACCTAGGCTGTAAACCAGAAAACCATGGGAATCATTGACTTTAGTAGGGTTGCACATAATTCACCTGGAGAGTCTGCAGTGGAGCGCAGTATCCTAGGGAGGAGGCAGCTATTGCCACTGTACAAAAATGGAGCTGGGATACATACCAGGGAAGAACAAGGGCAAGATAGCTTGTCTTAGGACGCTGTTAGCTGAGCGAAAACGGTGAAACGGCCATGCTGAGGTCAGAAGGCTTGTGTGTGTTTTATAACTTTATCTTCAGCCAAATGAGTCCCTCAAGATAATTCGCAGGAAGCATAAGCAGTGAGACAATACAGACACACCATTTTTACAATGGAACTGTGATACGGAAGCATTTATAAAGAGGGCATTCCGTTTGAGAACTTGGCTGGCTTCTTTGGTTGTCAGAACACGTGAAATGCGTTCATGGGCTGTGAAAGTGGCTGTAATGAAAAGCGTGATAATGTTAGGCTGTTATGAGGCTGCATAAAACAGCAGTTATGAATAGGTCTTGGCCTTGTAAGCCTAGCAATTTCTTGGAGAGGTTTTGACTAGTTGAATGTTAAAACATTATTTCAGATACAAATTGTGCATGGTAAGTGAGTTTTAAAAGAAAGCTATAAATGCCAACACAAGGGGGAGCCAGTGTGTTGATCACTGAAATATGTCAAACAGAAGTTGCTTCATCTCTTTAGCCTCAAATTCTAAACATACATACTTATGAATAATCCCAACTGAACTCAGTTGGGTTTGTTCTGAATAAACGTACCGGTACATAGGATTGTGTTATAAGAAGAAAACAGTGTTCTTGTTAGAGGGACATTTTTAGAGTTTGACTTGGCATAAAAGAATAATTTTTTTAAAACATAAAATTTAAATCATGGGTAGGCAAATTAAGGCTCGGGGGCCGCATCCGGCCCAATCGCCTTCTAAATCCAGCCCACAGACGGCCCAGGAATCAGCGTGTTTTTACATGAGTAGAATGTGTCCTTTTATTTAAAATGCATCTCTGGGTTATTTGTGGGGCATAGAAATTCTTTCATTTCCCCCCTTCAAGGGACAGTTTGCTGAAAAAGTTTGCTGACCCCTGATTTAAATCATCCTTGCATGGATGTTTTCATAGGATCTTTATGGGCTCCCTAACCCACCTCCCTATGGTTTGTTTTAATAGTAGCCCTCTTGGTAAGAGAGGCCAAAGGCATTGGTAAAGGTACCCCTGACGGTTAGGTCCAGTCGCAGACGACTCTGGGGTTGCTGCGCTCATCTTGCTTTATTGGCCGAGGGAGCCGGCGTACAGCTTCCGGGTCATGTGGCCAGCATGACAAAGCCGCTTCTGGCGAACCAGAGCAGCGCACGGAAACACAGTTTACCTTCCTGCCAGAGTGGTACCTATTTATCTACTTGCACTTTGACGTGCTTTCAAACTGCTAGGTTGGCAAGAGCAGGGACCAAGCAACAGGAGCTCACCCTGTCCCGGGGGTTCGAACCGCGGACCTTCTGAACGGCAAGCCCTAGGCTCTCTGTGGTTTAACCCACAGCACCACCCGCGTCCCATAAAGGCATTGGTAGCAGACATCAAATAAGAAGTGAGCCTACTCGTCTGTTTCACAGACTGAAAACATGTTGATACTTTGCAATTCTAATATGTTGATTGCATAATGCTTAGAAGATTTCAAAGCATTTTATTCTTGAAAGATGATAGCTTATTTATTTTCATTGTGTTTCAGTCTCTATGAAGAGTGTGCAGAGAGTATACATCTGTTAGCAGATAAGCTTCCTGCTCCTGGTAATCTTTTTAAAATAATCAAATCTTTTCCCCTGAAATATCTTTTTTAAAAATGCATTTGGGGTATAACAGATCTATTCTAATTTTTTTGTTTGTTTTTTTGTATGGCGATCCTTATTCAAGTAAGCATGCATGTTGTCTCTCTCTTCTGTATATAATCCTCTCATATTTGGCAAGTAGTTTCACATTACTGGAAAGTTTGATCCTGTCACCAGTTGGTGTTGTGCTTCTGTTTATGTATTTCCAGCATTCATAGTCTGGAAGCAAAATGGCAATAGGTTTCCGCAGCAAAGCAGTCTGGTAGAAGAAATACAGTATGGCAAAATTTAGTTTTTTAAAAAACCTTAAAAGTGATCAGGAATCATAATGGAAATAAGTCAACACTTTATCTGTGGCTACTGTGATAGACTTGCAAATGGACTTGAAAGATGATGTTGCTTGCTGCAAACAGAGCTGAACAGTATTTATTTAGCCATTTTTATATCACCGAGTTATCTGTGCCTTCCAGGGCAGATTTACAGATCTGTGTTAGAGGAATGAAAGAAGGGTCATGAAGTAAGAAGCTTGATATACAATGGAAGGAAAATTGGAACTGCAGAAGATATCAAGAAGCTTAAATGCAACTTTTCCTGGGGAGCGTCTGAGGTTATCTGTAAAAGATGGAGAATAGCAGTGAAGGTGTGATGTCTAAGTTAGATTGCGTCTCTTAAACCATCTTGCTAAATTTGAGTGTTCCACAACTAGATGTTTGAGAAATGCTGCAAACAAGCTTATAACTTTGGGCAAACTGCTTGAAAATAGCTTTTTGGGGATAAAACAGCTTTACCCTATCTTGTGTTTAATAGTGAGGGGTTTGTGTTATATCTGTTGCAATTGCTTCTACAGGAAGAACAATGGTTGATGTCATATTGCATTCTTCAGAAAGCGATGCCCCTAGATTAAAAGATTGCTTACCTGCCATTGGTGCCTTGAAACACTTGAGAGAATGGCATGGAGCAAAAATAACTATTGTAGCAAGTGAAAGCAAAATGTGAGTAGTGCCATTTAAACAAGAGAACTAATTTTAGTGTTTATGTCACTTTATGTAGAAATATTTTAACATCTCATTTCATAAATTGCAATATTTTGGCAGGCACGCTTATAAACAAATTGTAAGTTTGCACCAAAAGAGAAAACAAGAGCAGCATACCTCCAAAATGTTGACTAAAGCTTTGCATTGTATCTTTCTGGTAGATTTCTTCTCTGCCCTGATTTATGTTTAAATTGTATACGGGGTTTGAGGTTTTTCTGGCGATGATGAATCGTGTTCTCAGGTGTCGTAGTGAACTTGTCAAGCTGCCTTTTGGTTTCCTAGAGGGCTAGGAAGTCTTGAGCTAGACACCTGAATGCTAAGGGAGACTTGTGAGACCACTGAATTTGAATTATAAGATCATTGAGTGACTTTGGTTAAATGAAGGCATATAGATAATGCCCGCAACTACTAAAATACATTTTACAAAAAAATAAAAGCAGTACTGCGCTGATAGCTGGTGTTTTACCATTGTCTTAAACATTCAAGTTGTAAAGATATAAAGACTTGAGTAAAGAACGCACAACTCACTCATGTTTTCTTTCTGCAACAGTTGGCAGAAAATCGCAGACTATCTTTCTGCAGATATTGTGGCTCCTGAGAATCTAAATAATAGCATTGATTCAAGAGACCTGTGGAGAGGAAAGATTCAGATATGGGAGCGAAAGGTATCGGTGTGAAACCTGTATCAAGCTAATGAAAAATGCATGCTGAATTCGTACATGGAAAGGCTTCAAAGCTATTGATTGAATTTAGTGAATCAGAGAAAAACTTGTGTTGCTTTAAACTTAGTGATCAAGGTGTGTGTGGTTGAAACAGCCTAGCATTCTTGTTTGGGCAGGAAGAGCTTGCAGATTTGAAATAGCAACCCAAGCATGCTAACTCTGGATGTGCTTGATCGTGCAGATGAGCTGCAAACCCAGAAAATGCCGTCCGTCCGTCCGTCCCATTGTCAAATTGCTTTACTGGCAGAACGCACAAAGCCCAGTGCCAGATAGGACAAAGGAAGGAGATAGAGCTATTCGACGACGGCATGCTTCAAGTTCCCTGCGAGAGAAACCTCATTTAAGCACCATCAGTCGCTACAAGAGCAGTGTGTAGATCCAAAATCTGCATGTTTATGATGAATCCAGGGACTTGAATGGTCCTTGGATGGTGAAGATACCAGCACAGAGGGACAGAGAAGTGAAGGTCATAGAAAAGCATATTAAGCAGAAAAGAGGCATGAGGGGCACAAAGTGTTGGAGATTCATTCCCCGTGTGCTCGTCATGGGTTTGTTGTCTATCACATGACTGGGTATGTGTTTTGATTCCATAGGAATGGAATGTGACGAAAGCAGGATGTTTGTGTTACTGTGTTTCCTGAAGTGGGACTATTGTCCTTTGTTCTTTCTCTTTGCTGTCTGATGCTAGAGAGAGGGGGGGGAGCCATGATGAAGGGCTCCGTGTGTGTTTATATGTAAATAAAGTAGATTAGCCTAAATGCTGAGTTGCTGAGTTACACAACTGCGCAACCTCTACGGATCCCTAAGTGTGCTGATGTCATCTGGCATCAGTCGCGGTGATGTTCATGCTGAGGAGTGCTTAAGAAGCTCCCGAACGATCGTCCAGGAGGGAGGGAACATTCCAGTCGGGCATGTGTCTCTGCCAAGGTCCTACTTGTGAGTAGGACGTTTCCTGACACAAAGGAGGCAGGTCTCCCATTTCCTGTTGTGCACATGCCTTCCTCTCTTCTTACCGCAGCAGGAGATTTTGAGGTTGAGTGAGGAATAATACTTGTGCATTTAAAGAAGGATTAGATGGCAGCATTCTGGTCTTGCCTCTATGCCAGGCATAGGCAAACTCCGGTCCTCCAGATGTTTGGGACTACAATTCCCATCATCCCTGACCACTGGTCCTGTTAGCTAGGGATGATGGGAATTGTGGTCCCAAACATCTGGAGGGCTGGAGTTTGCTTATGCCTGCTCTATGCTATCCACTTCCTTCCCCAGAAAGAAGAGCAGAGGATGTAGGGGGGGACCAGCTTATCTGAGCACACAAGCACGGAAAAGGCAATTGAAAGTGTATATATGTGTGTGTGTGTGTGTGTGTGTGTGTGTGTGTATCCACTAATGCATTGTTTTTAATTCCATTCGTTGTGTTTTCTTTTTTCACCTTAAGTGTTTCTGACTAATTAAAAAGAAAAAAAAGCGACTCCTACTATAGATTTTTTTTTTGCACTTACTCTTTTCTATTTCTGTTTTCTTCAGTTTGGATCTGAAATTACTTTTCCAGACTTCTGTATAAAAGGCACTGCATCAGGAAGGCAGCTCGGCACCTTGGCTTTAAATCCTTACTTTACTGCCGACGAAACTGGACGTACACAGAATACTAATGATTGTTTGTCGGAGGTAAAGCCTGTGCTTTACGTGTCTTTGAAACTGCACTTCTCCTCTTCAGGAATCAATAGTGGCAAAATCAAGGCAACAGGCATGCGATAAAATTGAAGATTTGTTTTATGGAGACTGGAAAACATTCACAGGCAAAAATGAAACAGAATATTTGAAAATCGTGCGGTGGTACCTCAGGTTAAGAACAGTTTCAGGTTAAGAACGGACCTCCAGAACGAATTGAGTTCTTAGCCCGAGGCACCACTGTATATGTGTTTGCCTAATAATCCTTTTATCTTTAATTTCTTCTCAGGTTTACCATTATTATTGCCCTGCGTTGAAATTTGTACAGATAGTGATGCTGTCACATCTGCCTTCGTCTTTAGTCTCAGGTCTTCAGTTCGAGCTGTATCCTTTTGTTACCAGACTCATTTTGTGTGGTTCAGATGCTTTGAGGGCATGTAGAGCATGAGACTCTTAGATCTCAGGGCGATGGGTTCGAGCCACACGTTGGGCATTGCAGGGGGTTGGACTAGATGACCCTTGTGGTCCCTTCCAACTCTACAATTCTGTGATTCTATGAAGAAATGGTTCTTTAACTCTCTTGTGTAGGAGCTTGGCAAGAACTGATGTTGAGGAGAAATCTCTGCTGTTTTGGAATCAGATTTCTTCTCTGAGTGGAAAGGTATACTGCATTGGTAGGCCCAGTCACCTTCTAAATCTGGCCCACAGATGGTCTGGGAATCACCATGTTTTTACATGACTAGAGTGTGTCCTTTTATTTAAAATGCAAATCTGGGTTATTTGTGGGGCATAGGAATTCGTTCACCCCAAAAATATATAGTTTCTCCCCACCACCACCCCAAGGTCTGAGGGACAGTGGACTGGCCCCCTGCCGAAAAAGTTTGCTGACCCCTGGTATATTGTCTCTTGCAGTGCTTCTTTTCTGGGGTGACGTGGGGGTACGCATACCGCTAAGCATTTTGTGAATCTAAGTTTGGCCGCATTTAGGGGCAGTAGTTCAATACGAGTAGGAAAATGAGAGTACCCCTAAACATATTTTTTTTTAGAAAAAAAGCACTAGTCTCTTGGGAAAATCAAGTATAATGTTAAGTTTTATATGTATACTGGTCTCTGGTGTGACACCTTATTTCTCGGGTAAATATTAATAAGTATTGAGCACATTAGCTTAAATACAAATAAGCGTAGTTTCCATTTGGGGTAGCGAGTTTATTGGAAAGATAGCAAGTGCTGTGTTTTGCAGCACAGAAGTATCTGAGGACTATTCACAAACTTTCTAAGTATAAATTATATATTTAATGCAGTGTTTCTCAACCTTTGGTCTCCAGCTATTGTTGGGCTACAAAACCCATGATCCCTAATTAGCGGTGCCAGTGGACAGAGATAATGGGAGTTGTAGTCCAACAACAGCTTTGCAACTCAAGGTTGAGAAGCATTGATTTAATGAATGTAATTCTAAACTATTGTCAGCAAGCCAAGCTCACAAATCATGGTTTGATCTTGGCATGGTTAAACGAACCATAGTTTAACCATGGTTTCCATGAATTCAGTTAGAAAGGGTTGCTCTGGTTTAGTTTAAAAGTGAAAGTGAAAGATTCCCCACTTATTCACAACTATAGCAGAGGCAAGAGAGAGAGTGCATGAGCCCATGGCTCCTTTAAAGTAAGGTAAAGGGACCCCTGACCATTAGGTCCAGTCGCAAATGACTCTGGGGTTGCGGTGTTCATCTTGCTTTACTGGCCTAGGGAGCTGGCGTACAGCTTCTGGGTCATGTGGCCAGCATGACTAAGCCGCTTCTGGTGAACCAGAGCAGTGCACGGAAACACCATTTACCTTCCCACTGGAGCGGTACCTATTTATCTACTTGCACTTTGATGTGCTTTCGAACTGCTAAGTTGGCAGGAGCAGGGGCCGAGCAACGGGAGCTCACCCCGCCACGGGGATTCGAACAGTAGTTTAGTGTTTTTACTGGAAATGCACATCATTTCTAAATTACGAGCCATATACCTGGGGGTTGCAAATGTATGGAGTAAAGAAAAACGGGCATAAAAGTTCAGTATCTTCCATATCCAAAATACAGGGGAATATGTGCCGTAAAGTGAGACTGCAGTTTGCAACAAGAATCAAGCAGATTTATTGGTCTGGATGTTGTTGCATTCACTTGGTTCAGAACACGTGAGGCATTATTGCAGCCATCTTACATGCGCAGATAAATGTTCACACAAGTGACCTGTTTGCATGACTCTCATAGTGCAGGAGGAAGGGATTAGCGAAGTTGCTCTTTAGTGACTAGAGAAGCCATGGTCGTCGTCGTCGTCGTCCTCATTTTCAAGGTTGAGCAGCATTCTTTTCTCATCGTCTCAACTGTCCTTGAAAGATCAGTCATACTACCCGACCCTTTGAAAATCTTTCTCCTGTGATGTTTATTTGGTAATGGAAAAGTGCACATATGCTTTTTTCTGCAGGTAGGAGCCTTATTTTTATTGCCTTGCAGAGTAAGCAGCATGTTGATTCCTTTACCCACTCAGCTGAGCACAAAAAAATGGAAGGAATATATAGCTCAGAAACCCAGACTCATTAATGGTAAGTTATCTTTCTTTACTACATTTGCACTTTTCCCCTGTCATGCTGGCCCACTTTTTTCATTAACCCCCCCCCCCCCATTGCTCTTTTTTCTCTTGAAACTCTTGGTAGATATTTATTGATTGTATATGAACCTTGCATAAAAATAATACCTCTTTTGAAGCTTTTTTTTTAAAGCAGTATAAAAAAGAAATGCTTCTGTTTCCTTAAGTATACAAATAAGAGCTAATACCATAACCTTATATGTGTTTACTCAGAAGCAACCCCCAGTGTATTCAGTGGGCTTGCTTCCTAGCCAATGGATATAACATTGCAGCCTAAATATATTAATCTGAATAATTTATCAGGTTTTCTTTAAATTTAATAATAATTTATAATAATAATTTATTATTTGTACCACGCCCATCTGGATGAGTTTCCCCAGCCATTCTGGGCAGCTCCCAATCAAGTGTAAAAAACAATACAGCGTTAAATATTAAAAACTTCCCTAAACAGGGCTGCCTTCAGATGTCTTTTAAAAATAGGAAATAAATAGGAAGAAATTGTGTGTGTGTGTGTGTGTTTAAATTAACCAAAGTTCAAATGTATTTACTTCTCTTACTAGAGGAACCCTGGCTATCCTAAATCTAGAACTTATTAAGATTTATTATAGATTTTCTGTATGTGTTTATTGAACAGATTACTGTTTACTTTAGTATGGTCTGAAGTCTTTAGTTGCACAACTTCTTGTGTTCTAATTAGTTCCAGAAGTTGAACTGAAAGGAGAAACTTGCAACTATTATTTCTTGGTGCAAGGCAACGGCCGTGGAGGTTGCAAAGCAACATTGATCTATTCAGCCAGTCAGATCAATGGATCACTCACTCTTGCAAAAACAACCGGAAAATCTACCACAAAGACAGGAGAAACTGAAGCATGTAAGTATTATGGCGCATTACTTTCCTTCCAAGTAGAACAAGATGTGGACTGCACCAGTTTCTTTTTAAAACTAGAGATCTAATATATTCAACATTTGGAGTCTTGGATCCAAGATAATAAGGATATTAATCATTTTAACCAATTCTAACTTCTAAGAACTAATCAAGCCTGTGAGCTTGCCTATTAGTTCTTTTAGTCGGGGAATGAGATCTGTGTACAGGGTTGTTCTCCTGAGTGTTTTCTCACTGACTTTGATGAGACAAGTCTTGGAATAGCTATTATACACACTGCTATTACAACTGCACGGGTTAGAGCAGCTTTTGCCAGTCTGCAGCCCTCCTGGTGGGAGTTGTGGTCCAAAACAAACAGAGGGCACCAGGTTGTCAAAGGTGGGGTTAGATGTTTTCTTTTATTGCATTTCCCAGCAAAATATGTCTCCGAATTAGAACATTGCAGGGGGTTTGCTAGAGCTGGCCAAGACATTGGTGACTTTTTCCGTGTTTGCTGATGGATCAAACAGCATGTGGACAAGTTGTGGCCCATCTTTCCAGTTTCGGAAAGCTGCTAATAAGCATCCCATTCATATTTATTCCCAATTTGGGGGGAAACTTTTTTTTCAGGTATAGAAAGGGATCAGTCTGAATATAGAAATGCATCATTGAATGTTAATAGTACAGTGGTACCTCAGGTTACAGACTCTGCTAACCCAGAATTAACACTTCAGGTTACAGACTCCGCTAACCCAGAATTAACGCTTCAGGTTAAGAACTTTGCTTCAGGATAAGAACAGAAATCATGCTCTGGCGGCGCAGCGGCAGCGGGAGGCCCCATTAGCTAAAGTGTTGCTTCATGTTAAGAACAGTTTCAGGTTAAGAACGGACCTCCAGAACGAATTAAGTTCTTAACCCGAGGTACCACTGTAGTACTTACTAGGCATCTCGTTAAGCATTGTTAGTTGCATTGTTAAATTTCATAATCCAATATAATGCTTAAGCCTGGTAAAGAGGAGACTGGGAGGAGATATAATGTTGTTGTTGTTGTTTAGTCATTTAGTCGTGTCGGACTCTTCGTGACCCCATGGACCAGAGCACACCAGGCACTCCTGTCTTCCACTGCCTCCCGCAGTTTGGTCAGACTCATGTTAGTAGCTTCGAGAACACTGTCCAACCATCTTGTCCTCTGCCGTCCCCTTCTCCTTCTGCTCTCAATCTTTCCCAACATCAGGGTCTTTTCCAGGGAGTCTTCTCTTCTCATGAGGTGGCCAAAGTATTGGAGCCTCAGCTTCAGGATCTGTCCTTCCACTGAGCACTCAGGGCTGATTTCCTTCAGAATGGATAGGTTTGATCTTCTTGCAGTCCATGGGACTCTCAAGAGTCTCCTCCAGCACCATAATTCAAAAGCATCAATTCTTCGGCGATCAGCCTTCTTTATGGTCCAGCTCTCACTTCCATACATCGCTACTGGGAAAACCATAGCTTTAACTATGCGGACCTTTGTCAACAAGGTGATGTCTCTGCTTTTTAAGATGCTGTCTAAGTTCGTTATTTCTTTTCTCCAAGAAGCTGGCATCTTTTAATTTCATATATCTTTTAATTTCAAATATCTCAAGGGCTGCCACGTGGAATAGGGAACAAGCTTGTTTTCTCCTGCTCTGGGAGCTAGGACCAGTACCAATCAATAAGTTGCAAGAAAAGAGATTCTGGCTAAAAATCAGGAATAACTTTCTGACACTCAGAGCTGTTTGACAGTGGAACGAACTCCCTCAGGAGTTTATAGACTCTTCTTCCTTGGAGGTTTTTAAGCAAAGGTTTGGTGGTCATCTGCCCAAGATGCTTTAGGTGAGATTCCTGCATTGCAGGGGGTTGGACTAGATGACCCTTCGTGTCCCTTCCAACTCTACAATTCTGTGATTCTATATTGCTTTCTGTCATAAATGATCTCCATGCGGCTCGTGTGATTCTAAGATTCTAATTTGATCAGCACTTTTTAAGAACACCTCTCATCTCTCCCTCCCTTTCCCTATCAACACAGGTTTGTTTGAAGAATTCATCAGATCTCTCCCACATTTCTGCGGAGATCAGATTTTACAGAGAGAGAAGAAATTGGCTCGTGCCCAAGCATTGGCTTTGATTCACTGCCGGAGTGAGTAACAGAGAGAAGAGCGAGTCGGTGAACTGATATAAACCACATTTATCTTAATTTGGAGTTTAATTTGACACTATTTACATTTATAAGCCCTGGAGAAGCTCGTAAGTTCAAATATTGTTTAAAAGTGTTGTCATTAAGAAAAATTACAACTGCACATCAGGTAACTCAAACCAGGCTTAGGATAATGGGTTGTCATCACCGTCCCCCCCCCCCAAATTGCTTCAAATCACATACTTTGTTTTGGTTTTTTTTTGAGGGCAAGGGTGTCTTTGCCTGCTTGTAGGGCAGATAGCTAAATCGGAGGGTGCGATGAAAGTTTAAAATGAAAACCAAATATCCAATAGAGATTTTATTGTTTCAACAGGGCACAAGCAATCTGTAGGAACACCAGGATAAGTGGTTTGTTGTATATTGTTGAAACAATCACTTCCTTACTGGTCCTAATGTAATATGAAGATTGAATAAAAACATTTACAAATAAGCAAGCAACAGACAGAAAATAGGGCTAGTCATGAACCCAGTGCTCTGTTGTGAGATTCATTCCCTGTGTGCTGTCATGGGTTTATTGTTTATCACATGACTGGGTATGTGTTTTCATTCCACAGAGTGGGAAGTGACGGAAGACAGGGTGTTTTGTCTTACTGTGTTTCCCTGAAGTAGGACTATTGTCCATTGTTCTCTCTCTTTGCTGTCTGATGCAAGAGAGAGAGGGAGCCATGTTGACGAGCTCCATCTGTATATATATGTAATAAAGTAGGTTAGCAAACATGCTGAGTTGCTGTGGTCTGTTACGCAATTGCGCAAACCTCTGCGGATGCCTAAGAGTGTGTTGATGTACTCCCACATCAATCACTATGATGTCTGGGGGCTGAAGAGGCTGAGAAGCTCCTGAACGACCACCCAGGAAGGAGGGAACATGCCAGTCGGGCATGTGTCTCTGCCAGGGACCTACTTGTGAGTAGGCCGTTTCCTGACATGCTCTACACAGTGAGAGGAGTGTAAATGATCAGAACAGGCTCACTTCAGATTGTCACCCAGCTCCTGGGGGGACGGGGACGACGACACTAGGGTATCTGAAGAAGTGTGCATGCACACGAAAGCTCATACCAGGAACAAACTCAGTTGGTCTCTAAGGTGCTACTAGAAAGAATTTTCGATTTTGTTTTGACACTAGGGGAGGCAGAGCCGCCATTCTTCTCCCCACCTCATGGATTTATTCAAGTCAAGGAAATAAATGCCTCTGTACAGCTGTACTTGAAATTCAATCCCATTGGGACCATTGACTTTCTTCTCAATTCGTGTGAACCCCATTAAGATTGGCTTAAAGGCTGCAATCCTATACAGGCTTACTTGGGAGTATGTTCCAATGAAACCCCACCAAGATCAATGTGGTGGGTATTTCCAAATAAATAAAAAATGCTGCCTGAATCTTTTGCTGACTTACAAACACCTTCCATTTTCTTCTGGACAACAAGCTAAGCGCTAAGGGAGGATATTTTGTTTTTAGTATCCATTTGACAAAAGCTCCAGGTGAGGCCTTGGGAAAAGGAGCACCCTCTGCAATCTCTTTTTAAAGCATATGTGGGGAGCAGCCCCATAGCCTTCAACTACAGAAGCAGCAGAAGCAGGGGGAGAATATAGCCGCCAGCTATGTTTCCTGCGTGCTTTGGTGAATCGATAGAGCAAATAGCTAGGCATTAGCAAATGGCCAGGTTAAAAAAAACAAAACACTTTCCACTACCCCTTCCCAAACTTCCAGTGGCGACTGCTGGAAGTAGACGCAAAATTCATGAATTAATATGCCTCATTTGCTGAATTAGTGAACGGTTTGCATATTATGTAGATTACACTGTTGAGGTCTGTGACAACCGAGAGATGGGAATTCTATCCGTATTGCTTGACGGTTCGTTCTTGAATGGTTCCTTCTGATTTCCTTGCTGCACCGGAATCACTGCTTGTCTTAATCTAGTTCAGTGAATCATGAAGACTTTATTTAATTAAAAGAATACCTTGGAGAAAAGTGCATTATTAATAGTCTGCTAGAAACGACAAACATATATTGTTGTTATTGGTTGCAAATGAGAAGAGATTACTGGAACAAATGCATTTTTTTTCTAGGTAGCTTTTTGTAAAGGTGATTCACATTTGCCTCCAAATTGCTTTTTTTCTTCTTGGCAGCAACATTCGGTCAGAGGTGATGTTGTTACTTTAGTAAATTGTTATTGATTAACTCTAAACCTCGTGTTGAGAGTACCATGTCAGTAACCAAAGAAGAAGAAAAGCTGAGCTTTTGTGTTCTATATTGCAGAAAGGCAGGAATCTGCCAGACAGCTCCTAGTGGTTTCAAGCAACGAACTGAAAACCCTGCTGACGTGTACCAGAGAACATTTTTTAGAATTGTGGAGCACCAGCCAGCTAAATCGTCCTGTAGCACCTGTCAAAGCCAAAGTCCAGGGTGCAGCTTGTGGTAGGCATAATTTGGTTGCATAGTTATTACCACTTGGGAAAATGCTGGCTTTTTATACTTGAGGTGTATATTTTAGGACCCTCCTGATTTCTGTAATTGTCATTTGTTTTAAGCTGTTTGTAATATTGTGTTTCAATGTTGCAACCCACCCTGGGACCTTAGGTTGAAGGGCAGGTAATAAATCCCCATCCTCATCCTCAATATGTGTACAGTCGTACCTTGGAAGTCGAACGGAAGTCCGTTCGACTTCCAAAACGTTCGGAAACCAAAGCGCGGCTTCTGATTGGCTACAAGAAGCTCCTGCAGCCAATCGGAAGCTGCAGAAGCCCCGTCGGACGTTCAGGTTCCTAAAGAATGTTCACAAACTGGAACACTCATTTCTGGGTTTGCGGGAGCCAAAACGTTCGAGAACTAAGCTGTTCGAAAACCAAGGTACAGCAGTACCTAACAATCATGATATTCTTTCCCTTAAGAACATCAGTGAGCATGCTCCTCCCTTGGCGAGAGCAGGGAAACTAGCTAGAGAGCAGCAAAAACTGGAGAACTAAGCAAGCCAGAATGTGAAGACGTGATTTAAAGTTGATTTAAATCTTTTTTTTAAAGTTGATTTAATATCCTGGCATGTTTAGAAGCCACTAATCATAGTTTCCCTCTTCAGATGTAACAGGAAGTTGCAGTAAATGGCAGCTTTCTTGGCTTGGCTGGAGTGAAGCGAGTAAAAGAAGTTTGTTTGTATCTTGGCTTTTTAATATTATTATTCATCCAACTTTTGAACCACACTCCCTCAAATCAAGCTCTTAGCGTGGTTTACAATTGTGTCATGTAAAACAGCCTAAAAGCAATAAAACACAGATTACAGAGTTAAAACGACCGCTATATCAACCACCAAAAATGTTAAAGGGAATGCTCATCAACACCCTGGTACAATGCCAGCAGAATTAAAGCGGCAGGCCTTAACCAATCAAATCAGATTCCTCCAGCAGCCTGGGAGAACCAAGTGGCACTAGAAACGCAGAGATATAGGATGCAGTGGCTGACTTCTCTCGCCTTGAAGGCCACATTGAGGGTTCACCACCTTTCTTGAGGGCTGTCTCCCAGCATGTGCACACACTCATGGGGCACACACAGTACACAAACACAGTGGGGAGTAGGGGGAAACAAGCAGCTTAATTCCAAGAAAGAGGTGCTGTGCAAGTCATGCAAAAAAGGGCCTTTTTAATGAGTTACCAAAAAAGTGGTGTGTGGTTGATTTCTTTGTTTGTTCGAATCCCATTATTCCAATCGGTTGAGCGGAGCTTAAGATCAACATTCAAGTACAAGATGCATAAAGCGAAATGCACAGCATATGTTTTAGACAAAAGTTAACATTTTAAGATGCTTTTCTGATCTTGCTATGTTCTAATGCTCTTCGTTGATCATTCCAGCTGTTTGCTTCTGTTGATGCTGCAAAGTACAGACAGAGCTAATAGGGTTCATTATAATGGTGTAGGCGGTAGTTTCCACAGGGGTTGCAGAATCTGTACAAAACACTTAGAAAAATGCAAACTTTGGAGTTATACAGGACTCCCATGGGGTATAATGGGAAGCTGGTAGATTTTCTGCTACATCTAGATTTTGCAGTGAATTATGGTATTGTTTTGGTTTTATTCCTCCTCCTCCCCCCTTTCCCCCACCTCCAACGTCTCACATTTAGAGCTGAAAGATTCAAATCCTTTGAAGTGGCCAGAAAGAAACGTCCTGCAGAACTTGGAAAGCACTGAAAAAATTAAACCAAAAGCGAGGTAACATTAACATGGCTTAAATGTTGGCAGTTTTTTTTTATAAACCGCACTACCTTATTCAGCATCAGCTATCAGTGTAGTTAGTGATTTTTGTTCATCTGTTTTGTTTTCCTCGCCAGGGTTTCTGAATTACTTGCCCGTAAAGAAGGCCAAAAGGGCTCTGCAATATCACTTGATGCCAAAGAGCTGCTGAAGTATTTCACGCCAGAAGGCCTGCCCATTGGGGATCTGCAGCCTTTACACGTTCAAAAAAGGTAAGGCCTTGTTAGGCATACAACACACGGTTGAATAGTTCATTCTTTAAGGTTGTAATTCTGAGGGCCGGGATTGCGTTTTTGAATCTATGTGAGACATTATTTCTAATATCCCCATAAGGTGCCTAATAGTAATTTCTCCGTCGCTGAGGGTGTGCACCACACCTTGCAAAATCAACAATGGGACCGGGGGGCGGGGGGATATTTTCAGCTCCATAGACCATTTCCTTATCAGGATTGTTTGGGGGGGGGGGTGCGTGCAAGTTTGATGGGTGGGTGGGGCTGCCCACCTGTCAGTCACCTGGCATCATTTGAGTGTTGGGTTGCCCCAACCACTTGTCAGAATCCCTTGCGTGGGGTTCCCACATGCCAGCTGCCCGCCGGGCTCTTGGGAACCGCAGCACAAGGGGCATTGCAGTTCGGAAGTGCTCAGCGTAGGGTTGGCAAAGCGCTCCCCCCCCTTCTGTCCCCCTGAAGGGAGCAGGGAATATGAAGCCTGCATTTTACAGGCTGTGTGTGCCTGCTTTCTGCTGGGAACAAGTGCACACAGCCAAACTGGGCAGGATTTCACCCAGCTGTTTGTCAGCCGTCCAGCGGGGCTTTAATCCTGCTGCATTGTCTGTGCACGCTTGTTCCCTGCTGGAAATAGGCACGCACAGCCCAAGGAAGTCTGTAAAGCAGGCTTATTTCGGCGCTCTCTCCCAGAGCGAGTGCAGAAACAAGCACTTTGCAAGCCCTAAGCTTTTTCCAGGCATTGGCTTGGGTGGCATGGGGTGTGGTGAGGAAGTCTCTTTCTCTCAAATAGCCTATAGTTGGGGGGGGGGTTGCTTTGTTAGTTTGTTTGTGCGTGCCTGTTTCCTGCTGGGAACAGGTGCGCACAGCCAAACTGAGCAGCATTAAACCCTGGTTTGTCAGCCGTCAATTGGATGTTAACTCCTCCTACTTTGGTTTTGCGTGCCTGTCACCTTCTGGGAGCCAGGCAACCAGGACCAATGCAGAATTGAACCCCACCTTCCCGCCCGCTAGCTGACAGCATAAGTGACACCCACCGGTTGAAAGGTGGGTGTGGTTTGGGGAAATCAACCTCACAGGCCAAGATTGGGCCATGGGCTATAGGTTCCCCACCCCTGTTGAATATTATGAATTGAGGTTTAACTGTGCCAGAGTAATTTTAGTAATAATGGTGCCAGTGTGGCAGACAGTTGCTGTTCTTCCTGTAAAAAAAGTTATCCTCCGTTCTATAAATAAGCTGCAAATTGAAATCAATTCTTTCTCCCTCCCCACTCGGTTCAGTGAAAATACTTTCCTTCTGACGCCAGAACTGACTCCTCGAAAACTCAGAAGCTTGCCCTTTGAAAAAGCTGCTGGCTGCCATTATCACGGCCTCGAGTAAGTTCCTTTATAAGTGAGTGATGCGAACTGTTCGCTCGGTCCTCTTACTCAGTGTAAATCCAACGTACGCACACACTTCACATTTGGCCTTATTATTATGCGAGTGGAAGCATCATTTGAATTTGCTAGCATCTTGCAATAATTAATTGTCTGGAATGAAAGCGTTACGCCTTTGATTTGAATAGTTATACGTTTTTATGGTAATGGGTGCTTAAGATGTTATGACAGTAACTTTTCACTTTCAAATCAAAGCAATAAGGAAAATTGCTGACAGCCCATGAATTAAGTCTGCGGTTCTATTATGCCAGGATGGGAGGTAGACAGCGGAGGAGGCCTTGGAACAGAGAATATATGCTGTGATGCCTACATTAAAGGATATTGAGCCCAGTGATGGGGCTGAGGCTCCATGCACATCTTCTCACAGAGGCTGCTGTGTATTTACGCTACATCTGGATCCTGCAATGGGGGAAGCACAGCCGTCCTGGGCTTCTGGCGTTTTTTAATCATTCCATGCTTGGAAACAGGCCCCCTATCAGATAACAGAGGAGCAACCACCATTTTCTTTAGAAGTAGCAGGTCGATCATTTTCTCTACACTAGAGAAAGCTCTCGGGTAGTTTTATCACACTGGGTGTCATAGAGTCTAGTGTACTGTACCCTTTTTGACATGAAGATGCCTCTAACTTACTAGTGGAAAATGCTCTGAATGTATCGGACTGCTCACTAGGTACCCAGTATGGCACAAGAATGTCCAAAGTGGATTCCTTTCTGGGAATGCCGCATTGCCCTGTGCTTGTTTTAGTTTCCACTGTGAGGATGAAGGTAAATCTCAAGAATGCCCAGTGCATAGTAGCAGTGGTGGAACATTCCAAGAACGTCTTATTAGAGCCAGGGTATTTTTACTCCTCTCTCTTCGAAATGCCCATCTTACCCGAGAAGTCCTGGGTGAAGTTTAGTCCTTAATGCCTTTGTCCTGGAGAAGTTGGTCTGTAAATGATTAGTGATGATTGTCTGCCTTATTGAAGTATGAAATAGAGGGAGAATTAAGTAGAACAGGCTGCTTCAGACGGTTTAGTATCTACTTCAAAGGACTTTCCCCAAGCTTTCATGGCCTAGGTTGGTGGTTGTCATTGATCGTTAAACACTTTGAAGGGTTGGGAAGCGCAACATGCATACTGAGAAGCAGCATTAGTTTCTTACAGAAGCTCTTTTCAGTAGCTGAATACAAATGAAAGAGGCAGTTTGGGGTAAGCAACAAAGCGCATCCTCTATAATTTCAAATAGACTTCCATAGCACTCTAGCTGTGCAAAGCCCATGGCATTAGGTGATCACCTGCCCTCCTCTATTTCATTTGCATGATGAGACCTAAACTAAAATTCAGGAGTATTCAATCTTGGTGCCCTCCACGTTTTGTGAACTACAATTCCCAGTGGGAGCTGTAGTCAACAACAACTGGGTGTCACTGCATTGACTGTTGCTGGTCAAATGTTTTGCTTTTGGATATTCATCCCAGGGTGCTGTATCTGTTCCAGAGTTCACTAGGGCTTGTAATCCTTTTGGATTACACCCAGTATACCTGAAGGAGCATCTCCACCCTCATCATTCAGGCCAGACACTGAGGTCCAGCGCCGAGGGCCTTCTGGCGGTTCCCTCACTATGAGAAGTGAAGCTACAGGGAACCAGGCAGAGGGCTTTCTCAGTAGAACGCCCTCTCATCAGCTGTCTAGGAATCTGACTTTTAGAAGACATCTGAAGGCAGCCATGCTTAGGGAAGTTTTTAATGTTTGGTTTTATCATGTTTTTAATATTCTGTTGGGAGCTGCCCAGAGTGGATGGGGAAACCCAGCCAGATGGGCAGGGTATAAATAATAAATTATTATTAATAATAATTGGTGTCTGGGACTTTAGCATTTTCTCTCTCTCTGTCTGCCTTTGTCTCTGTCTCTTTCTCCATGTTTATGTGTGTGTGTTTTGGAAAGTAATGTCAGCCGTTTTCCCATTACTTTATGAAATCCATTTAATTTTACTACTTAGTGTTCTATGATGGCAGTGGTATTGACAATTTAGCGATGAGAACCAGAGGTGCAAAGCGCCTCGTGGCTGGTATGGGGTGGGAGAGCCAAACACCGTCTTCAGCAGATTGTGGAATGCTTATTAGCACCCGAACATTTTCGAAAGCATGCAGTGCAAGTAGATAAATAGGTACCGCTCCGGCGGGAAGGTAAACGGCATTTCCTTGTACTGTTCTGGTTCGCCAGAAGCGGCTTAGTCATGCTGGCCACATGACCCGGAAGCTGTATGCCAGCTCCCTCGGCCAATAAAGCGAGATGAGCGCTGCAACCCCAGAGTCATCCACGACTGGACCTAATGGTCAGGGGTCCCTTTACCTTTACCTTTACCTGACTTTTATGAGAACACCTATAAAAGTGGTTAATGGATAGTTGAAGAGTCTGCATATATCAACACAATGTGCCTTGCAAATTACTTCCTTTTAAAACATACATCAAGCAAACCAATCACATGGAGTACTACTTTGCCACTTGCTTTTAAATTTTGTATTTAATGAAAGGCCTTTACCTTTAAAAAAAGGCAGTTTGGAATTTCTTGGTATTTTTGCGTTTCTTTGGTGCTGCGCCTGATCAAAACCAATTTGCATAACCTTTTCCCATTGTCATGAATGATCAGATGCAGCTGGATTGGGGGGAGAGAGAAGGAGAGGAAGATGTTGCCATAAAAAGAGTGAGCAAAGTGACAGCATTACTCAGGATAAATTAATATGTCAGCTCTGTAGAATGGGCAGCAAAGCTTAACTCAGAGTACAAACAAGGAAACTCAAAATACCATGAAATGGATAAGCAAGAAGTTTTTTGTCTTATCAGATAATGAGCTTGTTTCTAGTGGCAAAATTGAATTCATTACTTACGTTGATTAAAAACTCTCTTTTTAGGGGAGGGAATAGACTTCAGGCTACGTATGACAATATTATCTTGGTAACAGAAAATGACTTGATTTGTCCTGACAGTCTGGTGGAAGCGCGATGTACTGGTGCTCAGATAATTATAATAGCCATGTGCCTCCGTGTTGATTGAATTGTCAGGCAAGCCAATCCCGCCCATCTTATCTGCTAAAGTGGAAAGTATATGCTTTTAGGCATAAAGGCCAAATGGAACCTCCCTATTGAGAGAACAAATGATCAGAGAATGGTTATTGCCCTTGGGTCCCATTTGTGCACTTCTTGGAAGCATCTGGTTGGTCACTTTTGAACTCAGAAGGCTGGCCACTTGTCAATTCCAGCAGGAATTTTCTTCTTTTCTAAAGCATATGTGGATGTGCTCCATGGATTGCTATATCTGAGATTGATTTGTGCTCTGAGATTGATTCATCCATGCCTGTTGGCAGCAAAGATTTGAAGAAGGACCTTCTTTTGCCTCAGTATGGGACTCCTCCACAATAGCTGTCATCACACACATGCCATCTCCTCATCTGAGTGAGTGTTTAAAACAATCCTCTGAAGGATAATACTTAATAATACTTTTGTGTAGTGCATGCGAAGCATTTACGAATAGCTAGTTGTAAGCCTTGCAGCAACACTGTCATTACCATCCCCCATTTTACAGATAGGGAAGACTGAGGCCAAGAGACAGAGGCTTGCGTAAGGCCATCTAACGAGTTCATTCATGGCAGATACGGGTTGAAACTGGGGATTTCCTGATAGATGGAATACCCATTCCTTCTTTTTATTTGTATGCTGCACGGGCACGGGCACACACACGCACACACCATGCTCAAAGCAGCTTACAACGAAGAAACGGGGTGCATTTCAAACAAACACTACAAAAACAATTTCATAATAACACAGCAAAGCAACAACTTCGTAACAGCAGTGCTGGAAACATGCTGAGGAAGAGAACAGTTGTAAACCACCCGGCTTCTTTTAGGCTGGAATCCAAAACCCACTGACTAGGAAGTAAGCTCCACTGAGCATAGTGGCACCTACTTCTGAGTAACCATGCATAGGATATACAAATAGCATTCTTTTTTATGCCAGCAAATTGTGGGTTGAAGCGTGGTACTCTGAAACTAAGGTGGAAGGCGGTTTGATCCATGAGGTCACCCGTATCATAGCAGATGTTCACCAGCAATTCAAATAAGGGGAGACAGTCTCATACCGAAACGTAAACAAGGGGTACTAAGTTATCCCTTAATTAGGAAAACACCTCCGTTCTTCTGCAATGCCTCCTCTCAGGCTTCTGAAGCTATCTCATGTTTCACTTTAGATACTGCCTTGACAACAGGAGAGCTTTGGAGAGAGACGTGGGGTTTGCTGAACTTCAGACTCGCCTTATCCGTTACGAAACACAGACCACCTGCACAAAGGAGTCCTGTCCCGTGCCCTGTGCGTTGAGCCCTCTGCCATCTCCTGCGGTTTTGTCAGAGCCCGGGAGTGTCCCCGAGGGGGAATCTTTGCAGAGGGAGCTGCAAACAGAGGCATCCAGGTTGAAACGCAGATCAAAGGACCAGGACGGCTTTCATCCCAACAAGAGGTAATATGCAGCGGCGTAGCTAGCTGCTCAGGCATCCAGGCTTGGGCATGCTGCAGCCCCCCCCCTTAAGTGGCCGTCCAGTGTGCCCCCACCCCCAGGTATGCTAGTGGTAATATGCTACACTTTAAAAAAAAAAAAAAAAGTGAGATATTTTGAGTATGTGTAAATTCAGCTCTCTTTTCATTCCGAAGAGCTTTCTGTGGCATAATGTTCAGATAATCTTAATCCTCTTTTGCTAATTCCTCCCTCCCCGCCTTGTTTTTCCTGTGCGATAACCTTTCGTTAGCTTTGAATATGTTGAAACAGGACCTGAAGGCATTTTTACTTAAGCTCCATAGGGCTGCATGATGCAAGATGCCGAGTGAGGGTGACGTCCCCACCAAACTGGTTCTGTTCAGATATATCACTGCCAGATTGGATGAAAGATCAGATGCAGAAACGTGTTATGTTTTCTCTCCTGTTTCAGATCGATAATTTTTAATTGCTGGTGTCTGACAGGTGTTTTAATGACAAATCGAGCCGTGCACGGAACAGAATAATCTTAACATCCGTTTTGTTCCCTCAATTCTTCTTTCTAGGTTGCTGAAATCTGAAAGTACAGATTCTCTCTTGTCCCAGGCAAGCGGAAGCAGCGGGAGTCGCCATTCAGGAGTTGTCACAAGGCAATGCCAGGAGATTTCAGTCTCTCTGCCTTCAGTAGCTGTGAAACAGTCTCACAGTCGGATGCATAAAGTAGCCCTAAAGAGCAGCTCAGCAAGCCAGAGGTGTGGGGGAAAGCCAGAAACATTGAAGCCCACAAGGGAATCGAGATCTCAGAAGCATACACGGGTAAATAACTTTTCCGGATAGCTAAAAATGAAGTTCTGTCTTTGCTTTTGCTGTCCCTGGATTAAATAAGGCAGGGCGAAGATTTGAGCTTTGTGTATTAGACCCATAAATACAACAAATTACTTGCCATCCTCTTTGGCCAGCCTTTTGAGTCTCTTCTTCAAATTCCCATGTTGCTCCTGTTGCCAAGAAACTCAGTTCTGCTTGTACTCTGCACATGCCCCAAGGATATGTGTATTTTAGTTTTGTTCTGAGCAGTGAGCAATAGCACCGCATTATAAACAGTTCATATTACAGAGTTAGTGCACAGTTTCTTAAGCTTTGGGAAATGCTTGTTTATGCACTTAGGCAGCAGAAGACAATATCCATTTTATCCCTAGATGGAGAATAGTTTCAGTACAGGGAACTGTCAGCTTAAGTAATTAGTCAAAGGGGGGGGGGAGACATTAAAGGAGGATAAAAACAAACAACTAAATAAAAATCCAAACAATGATGTTGTGTGTGTATATGATAGGGTTGTTGTTGTTTTTTTAATGCCTAGCAGCTAGTGTTTCATCTTCAAAGGACAATATGAATGTTTTATTCATATTCCTGTGAGGTAGGTAAACAAGTGATCTGTTTGCTTGTACAAATAAAAAAAGAATCGGAACAAGCTTCGTTTCTTGCTCTAGCATGAAGGGGTCACGTCATAATTACATCTTTCACTGGGACATCTATTATATTTTAGCCTGGCACCCAGGCCTGCAAAGATACGATTGCAGCAAAATGTGTGTAGGTGTCCACATGCAACGTGGAGTTTATATTCACCAGGCAGCTTTGATCTCCGCAGCTTCCTTTTGAGCGGATCGTAAGCCTAAATTTTGCTTAGATGTGTTACCTGTGAAATGCTGCAGGCACTGACTATATAGCAGGGCTGAGCTGAGAAATCCTGGTGCCCGGGCCCCTTTGTTAGTAGCACGGTTTTGCTCCGATAAAAAAAAAAGTGGATTTGAAAGTGGGGCGTGTGGGGCGTTGGGCCTCAGAAGTGCAGTACATTGCCAATGCTTCTCTTCAAGATGCTGAAGGAGGTGGTGGCGAAAACCCTCAAGGAGCACGGCATTGTTGAAGATCACAAGTGCTTTGCGGCGTGCAGCCAGCGTCTGTTTGAGATATCCAAGTATTATCTAAAGGTACTTTTCTCCAGCTTCCGCATGCGCAGAACAGTGCGAGATTGTGTTATGGTTTGATATGTTGACAAGGAAGGGTGGCATGTGTGATACACTGTACTTTTCCATGTACAGGCGTACCTTGGGTTACGTACTTAATTGGTTCCGGGTCGCTGTACACTGCGGATCGCGTGTGCGGCGGGTTACCCTTCTGGGTTACGGGAGTTTGTAACCCGAAAAGTACGCAACCCGAAGCGTACGTAACCCGAGGTACGACTGTATAAGATGCCCCCATTTGGGGACTCAAGTTTTAAAAATGGGGGGAGATGGCACAGAGTTGTTGAGCTTTTTTTAGGGGGAAATGCTGAAAATCGCTCACCCGCACGCATCCAAAAATCTGCCTCTCATTTGTCCCCGAGCCGGCAGGAACTGCCTGTCGCCCACCCAATTAACACAGCATCAGCCTATCAACACCAGCCATTGCCGCAGCAACCAATAACACGCCCAATAGTCGCTGACAGCTGCAGCAGCAACCAATCAAACATCCACCCTATGCACTATCCATGTATAAGACGACCCACACTTTTTAGCATTATTTTTAAAGAAAAGAACCTAGTCTTAATACATGGAAAAGTACGGTATTCTGCAAAGTGCCCTCAATCTGGCCTTCTTTTTACCGACTTGGAATCATAGAATTGTAGAGTTGGAAGGGACCCCGAGGGTCATCCAGTCCAACCCCCTGCAAAGCAGGAATCTTTTGCCCAGTGTGGGACTCAAACCCATGACCCCAAGATTAAGAGTATTATGCATTTCTGATAGGGATGATCCAAAGTGTCCTTTTTCATTCCATTTTGTGGATAGGGATCAGTGTCCTTTTTCATTCCATTTTGTGGCGGTTTCCGGGCACTTGCTGCAATCAAATTCACATTGGTTGAATACTTATCCTCTGTGCCATTTCCCTCCACCTGTACTCTTGCAGTCCTCAGCCCCACTCTGCCCCATTTGCCCATGCTACCATTTCATTGCATAGGTGACCCACGTGGTTTTGATTAAGCATCGCAACACCGCGCCTGGCACAATGATTTCAGGAATGCTCACACACGAAATCTGGGGGTTGAAATAGCAAAATGGGTTCAATAGCAATGTGGACGAGCAAAGACAAGATGCAAAAATGTGCTAAGAGGACTCAGTAGCCAGGGGAGTAAAAAGAAATAAAAACACTTGAGCGTTGGGGTTTTTTTTAATTTTAATTTTACTAGTTTGTTTGGCTGTGGAATATCAAAATTTGGAAATGTTCAGTACAGCTTTTACTACCATTTATTGCCATTTCCAGCGGGATAGCTGTGTTAAGTCTCTTTGCGATAAAAAAAAAATCAAAGAGGATTGTATCACCTTAAAAAGTAACTCATTTTTTTATGGAATAAGCTTTTATGAACTACAGGCCAGTTGTCATCCATTAAAGTTTATGCACTTTGGTGTTACTGTAGTGCTTTGTTTTGCAGAATATTAATACATCTATTCCTTCTTGCTAACATTAAATCTAACACTGCGATCAATTAAGTTTTCTGCTCGTGATGTAATATGGTTCTTATTTAGGATCTGAAAACATCTAGGGGACTGTTTGATGAAATGAAGAAAGCTGCAACCAGCAATGTTAAACAGGTGAGACTCTCTTACGTGTCCATGTGTCCAGATTATGTTTTCTGTACTGGAGAATATTACAAATAGTACTGAGGCTTGGCTTGGCTTATCAGAGTGGTTCTCAGGGTTATCTAGATTGAATTGCCTCAAATAGTGGCTTCATTGGGCTGCTGGATGAGTCTGTAAGATGACCAAATTGTCCCATTAGTATTAAATTTGTGGAATGTGACCTGAAAAATGGGTTTGTTTGCCCAGCATAATACCTGCCTTTGTTTTGCGAATTCACAGTTTGGTAATAGTTGTTGGCTATTGTTTTTTGAAGATCCTTGAATTATAATTAGATTTAACATTTCTGTATTGCATCATTTTACACCTCTTAAGCTTTGTTTTATGTTCATTTTTAATTCTAAGTGCATTTCTTGGGATGTGTTTACAGGTCATTGAATGGGTTTTAGACAAGAGCAAGGAGAAATGACATGTGCTAAAACCATTGCCATTCCAGGAAGGAATCCCTTTTGAGTAAGCACAGCACATTAAATGGACATCGTGGGAGTGCGTTGTTATGTAGCAGAAATCCCTAAAACCAGTGATTCCTGCAGTGTAACACCCTCAAAGATCTCTGACATTTAAAAAATGGCTTTGAATTGAGCCTTGTGTGTATATATCTGTGTGTGTGTGCATATATATATATATACACACACACTTATTATTTCAAACTGTATAAATAACACAATCAAATCTATGTTTTTTTTTATATGCGGCTTGTACAGCTTTTTTATTTAGAAAATAAAAGCCAGGTTTCTAAGTGGTTGACAGCGTTATGTTCTTTTCCTGTTTGCCTGATTTACTAGGCGCATAACCTACCTTGTGGTTAACCAACTAGCCATAAAAAGTTTTACAAGACAGACAAAACCCTCTTGCGCTTGATAACAAATTAAGTGTCGAGGACAGTGGCTTTTGTTGAAAAACGCTGAACTAAAAGGCCACCAGGAGGAATATTCTTCCTCTAGACCAGGGGTCCCCAAACTAAGGCCCGGGGGCCGGATGCGGCCCAATCGCCATCTAAATCTGGCCTGCGGACGGTCCAGGAATCAGCGTGTTTTTACATGAGTAGAATGTGTGCTTTTATTTAAAATGCATCTCTGGGTTATTTGTGGGGCAAAGGAATTCGTTCATATATTTTTTTTTCAAAATATAGTCCGGCCCCCCACAAGGTCTGAGGGGCAGTGGACCGGCCCTCTGCTGAAAAAGTTTGCTGATCCCCGCTCTAGACCTGAATCCCATGACCCCCATAGATGAACCAAAATGAACCAGAATGCCTCAGTCAAAGCATAAATTTCAACCAGTTTCAGAAGATTCAAGGGAGATAATTGTAAAAGGAGACTTAGCTAGAATAACTGCTGCTATCAAGCCAAAACTCAGTTGTAGAAATTCCACTGGGGTTAATCAAGCTAGCGTCACTGAATGTAACTGTAATGCTTTCTCAGAGCATTCTGTTCTTGCCATATAAATTATAACCCCACAAAAACTCCAGTAAATGAATTTTTTATTAAATATAGTATTTTTTTCCTCTAAAATATAAATATTTTAAACTAAATTCTTACAAATCTTGAGTAGTGCCGTATAATTCGTTCTATCAACTCCAACCAAATGAGTCAATCCAAAATCTGTATTTAATTTGTCTATAAATATATAACATTTTTTTCTCTCTGCAAATTATTCGCTTATTTTTTATATTGTAATCTGAGCACCGTAAATTACATGACATACTGTGTTATTTATTAATTGATAACTAATAGATAAATTCTGATTATTTACAATGCAGGTATATCTATAACATTCCAGTGATTTTTTTTAAAAAAGTGCTTAAGGAAGTAGCACAGTATAATTTACACATGCATTTACTTTCCCTACAATACACAGTAATTATGGGTTGTTTTTTGTCATTCAAATCCATAAACGCTCTCCCTTTGCAATTTCAGTTGTCTCTTGAACGAAGAACTTTTTGCGTGACGATGGCAAGTGCATAGGGTTGATGGCTCTCCATCTGCATATTTGCATGTTCCTTTATTTTTCACAGAAGGAAAGATTTCAGCCCAACCTCACGTATCCCTCTATCATCCTTCAACTGACATGGACACCCTTATTTCACTTACAGAGATCCCTTACCTGCAAATATGTTCCTATGCTTTAAATGCAGGACCGAGACCTACCCCTGAATGCATTCCACTCCTAAGTCCATTCAAGTGAAATGTGGAAGCCCATAGAGTCTTCTGTGCGCACTGGACATTGGGCCCTAGATCAGGGAAACACTACATTGACAGACCTATTATACTACATTGGAAGACCACTATTATCATATCCCTCCCTTCTCAAGGGCTTCAGTACTTTCCCTTCTCTGCCTGCACCATGCCTGCATTTACCATCATTAACAATTACACCTGTACCAGGCATAGCTGTTATTAATGCCAAGCATATACTCTACAACCAGGGTTTTATTATTAGCTTCAAACCCTGGTTAGGAAACTCTGGCTTAATGCTCAGTTCTGGATGAAGTTAAGTGCATGATGTGCTAAGCAACATTTGATCCGTTAGCCATGGTTAAGATCTGCGCCGTAATACGGAACCCGTTTGGTATCTTCTGTATATAAAACAATGTTTTTCCCCCCATGTACAAAAATAACTCTAAAAAGAGATTTAGTTGTCGTGTCCCACTTCCAGGGAACACAATTAAAATGAAACACAACTGAGCTCCCTTTTGTCTGTCAGAGGGAATCAACATCGGAAAAATTAGCAATGTTCCAGGAAGCTTGAATAATAAGGATAATTGTTATACTGAAAGCCAACAGCTCAGGGTCTCCCGATCACATTTTCTGCCTTTTTGTGTGTGTACAAGATAGGGTTTTTAGTGTTGATGCGTTTGGAAGACTGCATTCAAGCAATATTCTTTGGGGGTCGTATCCAACCAAGTCATACTCAGAGGAGACCCATTGACATCAATGGGCAAGTTAGTCATGACTGAATTAAGTCCACCCGCTTCCCTGGGTCTGTTCCAGCCCAATAAAATGGTACTTTGCCATGGTGGTGACTGGCTGCTCCCGAGTGCTGCTGGTGTTCTTACACTACAGCTGTTCAGATCCTATACTTGGATCAAGAAGCCGCAAATGGGAGTGAAACGGCATAATAAAGAGTTGCCAAAGTTTGTTGCTGGGAAGGAAGGTATTAAAGAGCTCTTCCTTTGTGCCTTGGCGCATGGAATGGCTCGCCTGTCAGCGGAAAGCATCACCACTGAAGGACCTTTAGCCAAAGCTCAATTCAAAATGAGCCTCCCCATCTTAAAATTCTTCCAAAAGGATCTTCGCTGCCTTCAATGTCTTTAGATTAGAACGATTTGAAATGAATCACATAATTTCACGTATACTGATTCTCTCACCACAAGTTATTACTGTTAACTGAGCAACTCCGTTTTATGAAAGTTTGCTTGGATTTATTAATTGAGCGGGCACAGCGGCTTCTACCGCCAAATGTTACATGTGGCCATTGTAACCCTTAAGCTACAGTACTTAAGGACACTTCTGAGGTCCCCCCCCCCCGCTCTGGTCATGACTGACTGGCTTGGCAATGCTGCCTAAGTGTGACCTCTCCACCTGGGAATAGTGCCCTTTCGTGCAATGTTCACAGAGAACTAGATTTCCAAACCATTCCCACCTTTGTCTGGACAAGCAAACTACTCTGCTGGTGCATTCATGGCAGGAAAGTGTTGTTTTCTGAAAACGGAAGGATGGCTCAGCGGATACAAAGTCCACGGGTGCACAAGATCTTGACAACTTTTCCACCAGATCTTCTGTGGATAAAATGCTTACTGTGCTCTCCTATCTGCCTAGCCCTTATTTTCACTCATCAGTGGTTTTCAAACTTCATATTCTCAGAACCCCTGCCCACATCTGTGTTCAACCGATGCTCCTCACCCACATTGGGCTGCAGATTTCTGGGATGTTTTGGGACACACTTTATCAGTCCACAAAGACTGTCGGCCCCATCTGTGGGGAGTAGTTGTCATGACACATGAACAGAGAGGGCCACCCTAAAGTTGACCGTTGCTCCACTGCGGCTGGGCGATGCCAGGGAAAATGGTGGACTTCAGCGGAGCTGTTCTCACATTGCTGATTTTCTAACCGAAGCATTCCAGAGTTTCTCAGAGCCCAGTTTGAAAATCACTGCTCTCTTAGCACTGCTACAGGCACAGTTATGTATACTGGAAATGCCACACTGCAGTATTAAGCTATTTACTCCTTCAATATTCATTCATTCATTTATTTATTTATCTTATTTACAAGCAATCGATTTTGTTTCCCCTGCAGTGTTGTTAGTCGAAGCAAATGTCCTGCTCTTGAGCATCTCGGCAACTCTTGCTCCTTTCTGTGCTCCGTTTTGGTAGCTGGTCCAAACGCGGGTATTGCTCCTGTGCATAATATATATATAATCCTAGAAACTTTTGCTGTTGCCTAGATGTTCCTTGCCATTTAGATTGTGCAGGCAGCTCCTCCGTTCTTCCTTCAGACTGTGCTTATGCTACCAACCCAAGTCTTGTAATCTTGGCCGAAAGGAATGAATGAATGATGAACACAATTGGCTTTGGACAAGAGTGAAGGTCCAGTTGCTGAAATGAGAAGAGAGAAGTATGAGCTGTGGGTCGACTCAATAAAGGATGTACACAGAAGGAAATCTGGGTTGCATCCGAAGGTGTCTTGCTAACAAAACGAATGGTTCTGTAAGCAGAAATGGGATCTTTCGATGCAACCCACAATTTTATTTTTGATCGTATGAAAAAAAAAAGTTCTCAGTATTCTTACAGTAAGCTCAAAACTAGAATGAAAGCATGCATCACTTTGATGGTGACGTAGTTGTAGATTATGCAGCAGGCTAAATCAGACATGTAGTCCATAGGGCTGTAAAAAAGCAATTCTGCAAAGCAACGGCTGGAGAGGCCAAATGTAGCCCTTCTCTCTCCTGACTACGCAGCTGATCCTTGTTTTTGCTGATCTTTCAGTAGTTGGAGCAAGCTACTGGGGAAGAAGCTAACCTTAGGTGCACCTCCAGTAGCTGGTTTTAAAGTAAAGGAATAGGGCATAGCCTATCCTTTGTGGGAGTAGTTGCCCATCTTAACTACTGATAAAGAGCAGGCAAATTGTCCTAAGCTGAAAATGAGTGTGTGCTTAGAAATGGGATTCCCTTAGCTGAGCCATCCCCATTCACTTTCCGGGAAAAGATCATGGGAACTTTACAGTCAAGCTCCATCGTTTCTCCTAGGTTGTTCGTGGCCCCTGTGCAATGGTAATGGACATTAAACCTGCGAATTAAATAACTTTGCTATACGTCAGGCCTATAAATACTTCAATCAAGCGAAAGCTGTGCACATTTGTTTTTGTATATTTTACACAAGCGGCAGATATTCTTGCTGCAACATTTGTGTTGCCCAGGATCAGAAACTAACCTGTAGCGTACACATAGCCTTGCATATTTACCTTCAGGCCTGCAAGGAGCTGTCTCCCGATTACTAGGAATTGTGACATGACACCTGCTTTTTCAATGACTTTCCAAATTCTTAAGCACCTAATTCGCAGCACAGCGCTGCACCATCACTGTCACCCGGTAACAAAACGTTTATCGAAGGATGAGATGCTACAAATGACAACAACCTATATTCACAGCAACGCGGGGGGAAATAAAAATCTTACAATTTCTCCTTCCTTTCCTCCAAAGTCTAAGTAAAGCATCCGAATCCCATCGTCCGAGGACATTTTTAGCTTCTCGTAGGGAAACTGCAGAATGGTTTTGGGAAAGGCACCATCTTGGGGTTCAGCTGCGAGGGAGAATCCGTGTTCGTAATGAATGGTCAAACGGCATTCCTGGCTTTTGTAGGTGCAAGCTGAAGGGAAAAAACACACATGAGTTGGTAATAGTTAATGGGTGGGAAGTCATGATCCTATTTGAAGGCTTTTGAATATTTTGGTTCCAGCTTGCAGAGAAGCTTGGGGATAGGGAACTAATTGGCTCCATGACAACTGAAAACACGCTCCGATAACTGCAGGCAGGAAAACAGCGTAGCACTAATATTTCAGCATACGTGGCTGAGCATCAGCAGGAGCCAAGAAGATACCTGGAAGGCAGGAAGTAATACCGACTGCAGCTGTATTTAATAGTAATAATTAAAAGCGGGGGGGGGGGGGGGTGTTAATAGGCTCTCTGAACCTGCAAATTGGTGCTAGCCAGGCATAATTTCTGTGACGGGCGCCTTGGCTCACAATAGCTGGGACACAAACCAGGAACGACCTGGTCTGTGAACTAGTCTTCCTTATGGCAGCTGGTGGTCTAGGAGCCCACCCCATAAGCCCAGCTTCTGTGGCTTGCAGAAGAACTCCTGAACTCGAAGGTTCTCCTCGGTTATATAATTCAGGTCTGCATGAACCAAGACAGGAGCAAAGGGCTCTTAAAACACACTCCTCCCTAGTGCGCATAGCAGCATACACTGTGAGAGAACCCTTCGTTTTGCTCACTCCTCCTGGATATAGCTGACAAAGGGGCCTTGAGCACCCCTTGGCCATTTGGACAGCAAACAGGCCAGAGGTAACCAATATGGTGCCCTCTTCTCCCACCTAGGGGTCATGGCTGCTGGGGAGCCGTGGGTGCCCTACCCCTATTTCAAAGGCTAGTTGCCGACTGTGGCCCTATGGGTTTGGCTTACCGGTAGTGATTTCCATTGAGAGTTCCGCAGCGTTGTGACAACCCTGAACTATGCTCCGTGTCCACAGCGAGAGGTCCCTGCCGGTCTCCGTCCTGAAGAGATGACTTTCGATTCCTTGCCGCG
This sequence comes from Lacerta agilis, assembly GCF_009819535.1. Lineage (NCBI taxonomy): Eukaryota > Metazoa > Chordata > Lepidosauria > Squamata > Lacertidae > Lacerta > Lacerta agilis. The sequence continues at coordinate 72,259,042 of NC_046318.1, forward strand.
TACCCGTACGGGTAGCAAAGGACAAATCCATCCCGGCCTGGGGGGAGCCTTTCCCAGGTCCTGAATGTACCAACCTAAAGGAGAATGAACGAAACAGGAAGCTGGCATTAGAGGGAGGGATCACAACAGTAGATTCCCTGCTTGGTATGCAGAATGTCCCAGTTGCAATTTCTGCTATAATTCAATTTCACTTAAACTAGAGGTTGCATCAAGCAGACGAGATCGGATCAAAGTATATTATTCAAGGTTTCCTTGCAAAAGCCACGACTCTTATCGGAAGGTGGCAAAACGATTGGACGAGAAGCAAGCATTTCCTGAAGCGCCATTGAACTTGGAAGTTGATAGCGGCAGGATTGTTAGGAAAGGTGCCGGTCTGAACTTCTGAGGTGTGGTTTAATCTAAAGGTAACTTTGTCAACACAGATGCTAACTAATCTAAAGTGTTTGCTAATTCTGCATTCTGACTGACTGTGCCATTGCAAACTCACATAGGTAATTTTAATAAGTAACCTTAAAAGCGTGACTCCAGACCACATGGGCTCTCAGGAACTGTTTCCACCATATCACCCTTTGAACAGACAAGTTTCATCTCTACCAACTGAGGACTCTTAACTAGTTGCCTCCATTTAGTAAGGAAGCCTCCCACCATTGGCTGCATGTCACAAAGTCTGAGGGTTTCTGCAGGGTAAGAGACACAACTATTCGCCTTTGCAGACAAAAGATGGCCCAGAAACTTCTGTTGCTCAACTGCGGATCTGTGGTAGGCAAGTCAATATGGGAAGGGTTCCCTCAAACGGCATAGCCCTACTGTTACAGAGGATATGTGTGCAGGCCTAGCCAGGTCACAACAAAAATCCAAAGGGAGGTCTACCATGAAAGTGTGATTTCTTTCCTTTTCTTGCACCTCTTAACAGCATTTGCGGCTGTCTATACTCGAGCGAAACTGGGAGCAGCAAACCTTGGCCACATCTTGGTTCAAATTTGATAGGGTCCGGGTGGAAACTGCTCTGAGGAACCAGCCGGCTGACCATCCTCAATGCATGTCTCACATCTCCTGTTCCTTTGTGTGTGACCTTTTCTTGAAACCTTCCAAGGAAAAGGAGCCCACAACCTCTCCCATCAAGCCGCTGGGTCAGAATTCATTTGCAAATCTGACACTATTGGGCTTCAGCTCTGCAGAAACGGAGAGAGGCCAGCTCATTACAGAAAGCAATTGCAATAATTGTCCCTTGAGATCTTTGAGCAGAAGTATGTAAGGTGAGCCTGATTAGTCTGACCAAAGGCTTTCCTAAGTCCGGCATCATCCTGTTCTCCACAGATACTCTTGCTTCATCAACACTGCAGCAGAAGCATGGCAGCAGGTACTAGCCTGATGTGCATTCACATAAAACACTAGTTTAATGCAGTGGTTCTCAAACGTATTTCTCTGAGCCACACTTTCAGAATAGAAATGTTCTCGCGGCACACCGAATTGTTTATTGATAAGAAAGACACTGGGAAACAAAACGAAATGGCAGTGCTTGATTTTATAACACAGAATCCTAGAATCCAGCTCATTTTCAACATATTTTATCATGTGCTGATGTTAGAAGAAGAAGAAAAAGGGAAGGAAAGGATCAGCAGGAGAAAAGAGAGCCAAAGAAGCATTTGGACTCAAAGAAGCACCTGGACTCATGTAGTCCAAGTAAGCCAATTCAGTTAAAAGCAGTTGATGTTGCATTCAGAAGATAAGGGAAAAGAAGCCACAAGGCATTTTTTGCACATGGGTTTAGTAGCATGAGATAAACCCAGAACATTTATTACTCATGTAAGCAGTGCTTTTTGGGGTTGTTTTTTTTTAACCCTTCAACAAGCAGGGCCATTCGGAAGTTGATGAACAATTGATATAGTGCAGGGAACTGTATGAGCTCAGAGCTTTCAGCTCTCGGTGAGAGAGTTCACCTGAAGATTAGCCAAATAGAGAGGCTTTGCCAGGTAAGTGGTCCTTCTCAATAGCACCCTGGGTGTGTGCATTCAAGGACCAGCACTTCCCAGCAGAGGGCACAGGAGAGCTAAAAATCCAAAACAAACTTAGCTTTTCCCCCCCCAGCACGTTGTGAATCATAGACTTGTAGAGTTGCAGGAATATGCAGCTGTCCCATATGGGGATAAAGAATCATCTTCTTCTTCTTCTTCTTCTTCTTCTTCTTCTTCTTCTTCTTCTTCTTCTTCTTCTTCCTTTAATTTACGTATATAACCCCCCTTTTTCCTGATGGTACTCAAGGAGATGTAGACTCATGGCTCATTCTTAAAGCTTGATAAGGATGGAATAAGTCCATTTCCTGCCCATGTCATCTCTGCGTGTGTCTCCCCACCCACCCCCCACATTTCTGCATTAACCTGAGCACATTTTAAACCCACAACCAAATCTGCATCCGAATATTGTCACTCAAGACTCTGCATTCCCGAAAGTGTTCTCTCTCGCAACACACATTTGAAATGCATTTTGGTGCCTTTTTGTAAAGCTGAGAATGCTGTCAAAACAAGCAGAGTGTTAGGAATCACTGATCCTCTTGCTTATATAGCAGCCAGTCCACGGACCACCAATTGGGAACCGCTAATGGATCTAAGGGATAACCAAGTTTCAATTCATACACTAGTCTGGGATCAGATCAGCCTCCGCTGGAATTGGCAAGGACTCCTCAGTTTCTCAAGTACTGCAACTTGCAGGGGATTCGCATTGTGATGGTGAAACTTGCTTGCTATTCTTTTTAAAGCTTACCTGCAGCCTGGAGTTTCCCACTAACTTGTGGTACAGACTGGTGTTTAGAAATGCAAATACCATCAGGATGGGGGGGGAAAGAGAATTTCCTCCCCAAACAAAAATCCTAAATCTGAAACTGGAATTTGCTCTGGGGCCAGAACTAAATGGCAAAGCACCTGCAGAAGGTCCTTGGTTCAATATCTGGGTTTTGTTGTTCAGTTGTTCAGTCGTGTCCGACTCTTCGTGACCCCATGGACCAGAGCACGCCAGGCACGCCTATCTTTCACTGCATCCCGCAGTTTGGCGAAACTCATGCCAGTCGCTTCGATAACACTGTCCACCCATCTCGTCCTCTGTCTTCCCCTTCTCCTTGTGCCCTCCATCTTTCCCAACATCAGGGTCTTTTCCAGGGAGTCTTCTCTTCTCATCAGGTGGCCAAAGTACTGGAGCCTCAGCTTCAGGATCTGCCCTTCCAGTGAGCACTCAGGGCTGACTTCTTTAAGGACGGATAAGTTTGATCTTTTTACAGTCCATGGGATATCTGGGTAGGGCTGCTCAAAACCTGGAGAGCCCCTGCGAGTCAGCGCAGACAGTACTGAGCTGGATGGACCAATGGTCTGACTCAGAGAATCACAGAACTGTAGAAATGGAAGGAGGTACCAAGGGTCATCTAGTCCAACCTCCTGCAAGGCAGGAATCACAACCAAAGTCAAAAATAAAGAATCCAAGAACTCTGGCCAGGCGGGAGATCATTTTTAAAGTCTTCAAACAGTTTTATTATTATAGTATTGAAACAAATTCCAGTTGAAACAAATTCCAGGACAAGGCCCTGTTTCGCTAATTCTTCGTCAGCTAGATTTTCATGGTCAAGGTGTACCAATTCTCTGTATGCCTCACCAAGCGAAACAGGGCCTTGTCCTGGAATTTATTTCAACTGGAATTTGTTTCAATACTAAAACTGTTTGAAGACTTTAAAACTGATCTCCCGCCTGGCCAGAGTTCTTGGATTCTTTACTTTTGACTTCTGGATATCACCAAGAACTCCAATTTCTACAGGAATCACAACCAAAGCATCCATGACCGATGGCCACCCAACCTCTGCTAAAAATACCTCCAGCAAGGGAGCTTGCTTTGCTCCTAAGCACTTTCACTTCTCTCTGACACAAACAGCTGCACACTTGTGGCAATTTAGTTGTCATTCCCTGAGTGGCTGTCCTAAGATAACCCTCCTGCCGGTACAAAGAAGGGATTGGGTGTTCTGGACGCCCTTACTAACTCGCTCGGGGTCACTGAGAGGCTGCAGAGTCCCTCACGCCACTGCCAGCGGGAACATGCAGACTCGCCAGCCTTGTAACATGAGAACATTCGTGTCTTGTGCTGTTTCCTCGCAGTCCAGGAATCCCGCACTATTTGGGCGGGTTAAGTCTTCTGCAAGCCGGGGCCAATTCTGCCTCCACATTTGTCTCCATTTGCTGTCCTCGGATATGTGAGAAATGTTTCGCCTAGCGACAGCTTGGCAGTTGTCACTGCGTGTGGCCGGCTCGAAGCTAGACGCACAAGAGCATACCCTAAGCCACCAAGTGCTCAGACAAAGAGTACCTTTGGTAGTATGTTGTTGTTCAGTCGTGTCCGACTCTTCGTGACCCCATGGACCAGAGCACGCCAGGCACACCTATCTTTCACTGCCTCCTGTAGTTTGGCCAAACTCATGCTAGTCGCTTCGAGAACACTGTCCAACCATCTCGTCCTCTGTCGTCCCCTTCTCCTTGTGTCCTCCACAATACAGTGTTTTAACTGGATTGTGTTCAGAGTCTTACAGCTTCAGCCAGGAAGTGGTCCATGCATTTGGTGAACTGGGCAGTGTTACGATATGAAAGCTAGGAGCTAGATGGCTCCTTAAACCTAGGTTATGGGCGCCGCATATCTAGACGCGCTTTTTACGACAAGAATACAAAGCTGAAAATGAATGAACTGCAGCTAAAATCTTCATTTTTCACATGGTCTAGTCCTCATCTGAAGACCGCAAAAAACAAAGCCACACTTCCCCTGCCCACCCCCTGAGGGTCTCTTCTCCAGCCTTCAGAGAGTGGCTGGAAGTGGAGAGGCAGGGAAAAGGTCCTCCTTTCGTTCCAGCAGTGGCAGTTTTCATCTGAAATCTTAGGCGCAGTACCGCACCCAAAACTCAGAAACTGCTCGCATTAATGAAGTTCCCTGTCGCAAAACATGCCTAGAACAATGGGAGTTTCGAACGCTGAAACGGGATGGTGTTCAATTAACATGTTCCACTAGTGCAAGGATTGCTACTTGTGCAATGCAATTCCACACACACCATGCATACCCCAAATCTGGAGGGTTGGGGAAATCCCCAGAACAGATTTAGGGGTGTGGCGGCGACGGCGGGGGCGTTTGACTGCGCAAGTAGAAATTCTCGCACAGGGGGAACACATTACTCTGCACCAGATTGGATATAACCTAACAATAATGGAAAACATTTGCAATGATCTTTATCAATAAACTAGTATCAAGCTAGTTTATTTGGCCACCTCATGAGAAGAGAAGACTCCCTGGAAAAGACCTGATGTTGGGAAAGATGGAGGGCACAAGGAGAAGGGGACGACAGAGGATGAGATGATTGGACAGTGTTCTCGAAGCTACTAACATGAGTTTGGCCAAACTGCAGGAGGCAGTGAAGGATAGGCGTGCCTGGCGTGCTCTGGTCCATGGGGTCACGAAGAGTCGGACACGACTGAACGACTGAACAACAACAACATCAAGCTAGGAAAGAGCTTCTTCATGCTTTATGCCAAATGTGGTTTGGGCTCTGGCTCCCACAAACATTTGGGGTGCAACGTGGACCAAGAAGTGGGCCAAGAAGCCTTATGAGGAACAGTTGAAGGAGCTGGGTATGTTTAGCCTGGAAAAAGAGGAGACTCAGAGGAGATATGATAGCCATCTTCAAATATCTCAAGGGCTGTCACATGGAAGAGGGCACAAGCTTGTTTTCTCCTGCTCTGGAGAGCAGTACCCAAACCAATGGCTTCAATTTATAGGAAAGCAGATTCCGACTAAACATCAGGAGAAACTTTCTGATAGTAAGAGCCCGTTTGACAGTGGAACGGTCTCCCTCAGGAGGTTGTGGACTCTCCTTCCTTGGAGGTTTTTATGCAGAGGTTGGATGATCACCTGTCCAGGATGCTTTAGCTGAGATCCTTGCATTGCAGGGGGTTAGACTAGATGACCCTTGGGGGGTCCCTTCCAACTCTACAATTCTATTTTTCTAACCAGCAACTGGCTGAAGTTCCCACTTGAATTTTTCTGCACATTTTAATTCATTTGTGCTTCACGCATCTAATGTGGCAAGCATCCCATTGTAACCCCTAGCTGCCTGAAATTTTTTTTAGTGGCTTTGCACAAGTCATTATTTTTAACTTACTAGCTGGCCTGTTGATAGGAGTTGCAGCCCAAAACTTCTAGGGTACCAGGTTGAGGAAGTCTGCTTTAGAGTGTGCCCATAAGCCAGCTCTTTGTGATGTTCCCTTTGTCCCACTTTACCCATCTACTTGTTCTTACTTCCTGACACTTTAGGGTAACCAGCTGTTCCTCTGTTATCTCCTATCCCAATGGATAAATGTCTTCCTTATTGCAAGCTTGCATCTCTGGTGAAAACAGCTGGCAGCAGAAAGAAGCATGAAGAGGGAGTAAAACAAAACAAACCAAACCAAACCAACAAGGATGATACAACACCAGCAATGTTTCTGGAGGGCTTGGCAATATCCAGGGCTGATCTGCCTCTTTGGCGGCAGCGGTATTAATTCCAGAAATCGAGCAGCAATAATAATGATGCTTTTGAATTATGGTGCTGGAGGAGACTCTTGAGAGTCCCATGGACTGCAAGAAGATCAAACCTATCCATTCTCAAGGAAATCGGCCCTGAGTGCTCACTAGAAGGACAGATCCTGAAGTTGAGGCTCCAGTACTTTGGCTACCTCATGAGAAGAGAAGACTCCCTGGAAAAGACCCTGATGTTGGGAAAGATGGAGGGCACAAGGAGAAGGGGACGACAGAGGATGAGATGGTTGGACAGTGTTCTCGAAGCTACTAACATGAGTTTGGCCAAACTGCGGGAGGCAGTGAAGGATAGGCGTGCCTGGCGTGCTCTGGTCCATGGGGTCACGAGGAGTCGGACACGACTGAATGACTGAACAACAACAACATCCTCTGCATTGACAAGGGACACACAGGGTCAGCCTCTGCAGAAGTATGCAAATACATGCCCTGCAACTATGTCATGCAGGTGTTATGCATTGCTCCATGCAACTGGGAACACTGCCTTTCCAGGGTTTCTGGCCATGTGGAGCACTGGGCATACAAGAGGCACACAAAAATCTGCATTTGAGCCTGCTGCTTGCTGCCATATATGCATTCATGGTTCACAGAAGGCCTTTGCTCCACCCCCACCCCCCAGATACAAATTAAACACCACCTCCAACTCCTTGAAAGATTCCATCAAGGGTTTCTCTGAAAATATTTACACATCACTTGGGAAGACAGGCGAACTAATGCCAGTGTACTGGAAGAAGCAAAGATCACCAGTTTTCTTAAACATCAGCTTCGTTGGACTGGTCATGTTGTGCGGATGCCTGATTATCGTCTTCCAAAGCAACTACTCCATTCAGAACTTAAAAATGGAAAGCGTAATGCTGGTGGTCAACAAAAGAAATTTAAAGACTCTCTGAAGGTGAATCTAAAGAAGTGTAGTATAAACACTGACAACTGGGAAACACTGGCCTGCAAGGGCTGCAATTGGTGAACTGCCTTTACCAAAGGTGTCATGGACTTTGAAGACACTCAAACTCGGGATGAAAGGGAGAAACATGCTAAGAAGAAGGCAGACTTGGCAAACCCTCACCGTGATCAACTCCTTGCCCGGAAACCTATGTCCCCACTGTGAAAGAATGTGTGGATCCAGTATTGGCCTCCACAGTCACGTACGGACTCATTGTTAAAACCGTGTTTATGGAAGACAATCTTACTCGGCTATGAGTGATCGCCAAAGAAGAGCTAAAACATGTTTGAACACTCAGAATCCCCCTGCATCTGCATTATGTAAATGTGCATCAGGGACAAGGCTAGGCTGGAATCTTCTAAGGTGTTAGCTTTCTACATGCAATGAGCTTCTCCACAGTCACTTACAAACTCACTGTTAAAACCGTGCTCATGGAAGACAATCTTAGTTGGCTACAAGTGATCGCCAAAGAAGACATAAGAATACTTGAAGAGTCTTCGAAAAATGTTTCTCATTAACCTTAGAACAGGATTCCAAATGCTTCCTAAGAAAGGAAGCTATACACTACCTCTACAGAAATACGCCTCCAGATACCTGTTGTTGGGAATCACAGGTGGGCAGAGGTTTGTTGTGCTTATGTTCTGCTTGTGGGCTTCCCAAATGCATCTGGTTGGCCATGGTGAGAACAGGTGCTGCACTAGATGGACCACTCGCCTGATGCAGCAGGCTGTTCTTATGTCCTTACGTTGCTGCCTCGTGAAAACTCATCTGCCTTGTCCAGGGGTCACCAACAAAGTGCCCTTCCGATGTTGCTGTACTACAACTCCCATCATCCCTGACCATTGGCCCTGGGAGTTACTGTCTGTCTCAAGAGACAATGGAGTGAGCCTCCAGGAGTGAAGTCAAACTGCTGGGCCATAAGTGACCCCCCCCCCCCGGGGTGCAAGCCTGGGCAGTGTGTATGGAGGTTGAGGGCTGCCCATCCGAGCCCCCCCTCTCAGCCTCGCTAATGTAGTCCAAAGCAGTGTTACAAACTCAAATATATAAATCAATCTGGGGTGGCTGAACGCCACTTGTCCCTCTAAGAAGTTGGACATAAAAGCTAGGCGTTTATGTCCTCTGTGACATCAAGCATGCCAAAGGAGGCTCTGGCTTGCCCTCTGTGATGCCAGAGCTTATCAACCACTAGATATCTGACTTTTATAAAACACCTGAAGGCAGCCCTGTTAAAGGAAGTTTTTAATGTCTGATGTTTTATTGTATTTTTTAAATATTTTGTTGGAAGCCGGCCAGAGTGGCTGGGGAAACCCAGCCGGATGGGCAGGGCATAAATTGATGATGATGATGATGATGACAGCAAGTGGCCTGCGAACATGACTCAAGGCTCAGCGCACAGTCGCTAGTTATGGAAGCAGTGACAAAACATCAACAAAGGTACCTGGTGGCCAGCAGAGGGTATGAATGAAGAGGACCGAACCAAGCTTCCTTGATACGTGGCATGCTCTCGTACATCAAGAGATCCTTCTCAGTCAGTACAACAAGCACAGCTTTCCAATGCCTCTCGTTCTCTCCCAGCACCTGGGGGGAGAAAAGAAATGGCACCTGTAAAATGGCGGCAAGGAAATAAATAATAATAATGATGATGATGATAATGTATACCCCAGCCACTCTGGGCTGCTTCCAACAGAATATTAAAATACAATAATCTATTAAACATTAAAAGCTTCCCTAAACAGGGCTGCCTTCAGATGTCTTCTAAAAGTCTGGTAGTTGTTTTTCTCTTTGACATCTGGTGGGAGGGCGTTCCTCAGGGCAGGTGCCACTACCGAGAAGGCCCTCTGCCTGGTTCCCTGTAACTTGGATTCTCGCAGCGAGGGAACTGCCAGAAGGCCCTCAGCACTGGGAGTTCAGTGTCCGGGCAGAACGATGGGGGTGGAGACGCTCCATCAGGTATACTGGACCGAGGCCGTTTAGGGCTTTAAAGATCAGCACCAACACTTGGAATTGTGCTTGGAAACGTACTGGGAGCCAATGTAGGTCTTTCAAGACCGGTGTTATGTGGTCTTAGCAGCTGCTCCCAGTCACCAGTCTAGATTGCAGTTGCCAGCTACTCTGGAGGGGGACGGGACGGGACGAGAAGCACATTCTGCCAGGAAGGCAATGAGTTCACTGATTTAATCACTTCTCTAATAGTGAATTATGGTGCTGGTGGAGACTCTTGAGAGTCCCATGGACTGCAAAAAGATCAAACTTAGCCATCCTTAAAGAAATCAGCCCTGAGTGCTCACTGGAAGGACAGATCCTGAAGTTGAGGCTCCAGTACTTTGGCCACCTCATGAGAAGAGAAGACTCCCTGGAAAAGACCCTGATGTTGGGAAAGATGGAGGGCACAAGGAGAAGGGGACGACAGAGGAAGAGATGGTTGGACAGTGTTCTCGAAGCGACTGGCATGAGTTTGGCCAAACTGCGGGAGGCAGTGGAGGATAGGGGTGCCTGGCGTGCTCTGGTCCATGGGGTCACGAACAGTCGGACACGACTGAACAACTGAAGAACAACAACTAGTAGTGGTCATTTATGCATAGCCTCGAAGAGCGCACTGATTTGCGTAAAATTGTCGTATGCATAGATGCAAATCCAGAAGTAACTGCTATAATTTTAATACAAGTGCATCTCAGAAAAATAGGGAAGACCTGTCGGCATGTGTAGTCTAACAGGGAAAAGCTACATTAGACTGAGTCTTACCTGTACTGTCCAGCCTGACTGGTAGAAGGTCTCCAGTATTTCAGACAGGGAAGAACCCCAGCCTGATCTGCAAATGCCAGGGATCTGCTGCATGTTCTCTACCACTGAGTTCCGGCAACCCAACAGATTTGCTATGGGCAGCTACAAGGCCTCTCCTCTCTTCTTATGATCCTTTACCTTCAAACCAGACTTGGACCAGACAGCCCTCCAAACAGAGGTTACCTTCAAGCAGAGGACTCTCCTCTCGCAGACCTTCAAATTAGAGGAACGTCCTCTGACTGCTCTAAGAGCAATATGTATCCCACCTTTAAGGAAAGTATTCCACCCCCACCCCCCCCGGGGGGGAGGCAAATCATTCAAAAATTAGCTACTGCTGCCATGTTTTCCTTCCTAAACTCCAGTTTTCTAGCGGGACACACATTTTGTTCTTAAATCAATTGACTTACGCAATCTAGACTTTGCCAAATGGTGTAAAAGCATGTTTTCAAACTGTGAAGCTAATCGATAATTAAATTGGGAGTCCTGTTTTGGAAAGCCATCCTGTTTTTTTCATTAATTGGAAAGGGCCACTCCAATTATAATTCCTTTTTTATTAAACCAATTACACAGTATCAGCAGGCTGAAAATTTCACCAGGCATTCGGTCTGTGAGATTTAAGCAAAGGATGCGTTGGATCTGGGGAAAGTCTCGTGTTTCACAGAGGCTAGTTGATTTTCAGGATATAAAAATCCCCGTTTCACTAGATTTACAGACCAACTACGAATAGAAACTTTTAAAGAAGAGAAATTTCAAAAAAAAAAATGTTCTGTTTTCCTGTTTGAAAGAAAATGGGTTGTTTTCTTTTCAACAAATTTGCACTGATTTTTTTAAACGTATAGGAAAATAAAATGTTTTCGAATAAACAATATAAAAAGGAAAACAAAGCCTAGGTTTAAAATGAAGTTGACATTCTGGACAAGCGCCTAATAAACATCTTCATGAAGGGATCTACTCAGGTGAGCACACCAGGTGAAGAATTGACCCAGTGCTTTAAACTTTATTTCACCTTTTCCCATTTCAGAGTATAGGGGCAGCAGAATTAAAGATGCTATGAGGAGGCATCTCTGCTTAAAGGCTGGGGGTAGAAACTTTCCATATTCCTGTATGTTAACAAAACCATACCATACCAAAACAAAATAGTTCCTGACACTTTGTTGTTGTTCAGTCGTTCAGTCGTGTCCGACTCTTCGTGACCCCATGGACCAGAGCACGCCAGGCACGCCTATCCTTCACTGCCTCTCGCAGTTTGGCCAAACTCATGTTAGTAGCTTCGAGAACACTGTCCAACCATTTCATCCTCTGTCGTCCCCTTCTCCTTGTGCCCTCCATCTTTCCCAACATCAGGGTCTTTTCTAGGGAGTCTTCTCTTCTCATGAGGTGGCCAAAGTACTGGAGCCTCAACTTCAGGATCTGTCCTTCTAGTGAGCACTCAGGGCTGATTTCCTTCAGAATGGATAAGTTTGATCTTTTTGCAGTCCATGGGACTCTCAAGAGTCTCCTCCAGCACCATAATTCAAAAGCATCAATTCTTTGGCGATCAGCCTTCTTTATGGTCCAGCTCTCACTTCCATACATTACTACTGGGAAAACCATAGCTTTAACTATACGGACCTTTGTCGGCAGGGTGATGTCTTTGCTTTTTAAGATGCTGTCTAGGTTTGTCATTGCTTTTCTCCCAAGAAGCAGGCGTCTTCTAATTTCGTGACTGCTGTCACCATCTGCAGTGATCATGGAACCCAAGAAAGTGAAATCTCTCACTGCCTCCATTTCTTCCCCTTCTATTTGCCAGGAGGTGATGGGACCAGTGGCCATGATCTTAGTTTTTTTGATGTTGAGCTTCAGACCATATTTTGCGCTCTCCTCTTTCACCCTCATTAAAAGGTTCTTTAATTCCTCCTCACTTTCTGCCATCAAGGTAGTATCATCAGCATATCTGAGGTTGTTGATATTTTTTCCGGCAATCTTAATTCCGGTTTGGGATTCATCCAGTCCAGCCTTTCGCATGATGAATTCTACATATAAGTTAAATTCTGCATATAAGTTCCTGACACTACCAGGCAACTAATCCCTCTGGATACTCTGCACAGTGTGGAAGTGGCCCCCTTTTGACAGATGTTAAGATATGTATTTTTATTTCTGGTTGGTGAATGACAACGTCCACATTTTTAATTTTTTTTAGTAGATAATCTTGATTCAAGTGCAGGAGGCGATTCCGAATACAAAAATAATGACATTTGATTGGCCGAAGCAAAATAAACTGCAATGCAGAAACACATCGCATGACATCTACAGTGTCCTGTCTCCCTCCGAGCTGCATTTGTGAACTCACTGAAACCAAGGCGATTTCCAGCGGTGGAGCTGATTAGAGCCGACAGCCGTAAGCACAGGATGTTGGTACATCCCACGCGGCAGGAAATTGGGCTGCACTACACCTCTGACCCCAGCCACAGACGAAGGAGGCAATACTGGGAGAATTATTTCAAGAGGGAAATGAAAAGAAGCAAACGGCTACATTTCCATTGCTAATCTCTTCCTGATCCCAATGCGCACTACAATGCAGGCTTGTGTCGCTATCAGATCTGGGCGTTTGCCAAGGCATACAAAATTCCCCGCAGGGCACAATAGGAACTGCTGGAAGTACCTAACGAAAACAAGAGGTGCGAGTTGAAGGTGGGGAAGGGGGGAGATTATGCAGCCTGGGCTGTGGGGCCATTTCGGTGCTAGGAGTCTGAACGCTCAGGGAAGATAGCAGCAGATAAACGCACAATTGCAATGACTGATTGATTGAATGAATGATAATAAGTAGTGGTCCAAATTTGTTCGTATCGCCAAGCTGAGCACTCTTAAACCGGCTTCGCTTAACCGCAGCGACATTGTCATGTAGCCAGACCAGACTGTACAAATCATCGTGACTTCATAAAAAAAAAACACTACGTGATCCCTGATTGTTTAGGCTTCCCTGATTGTCTAGGTTCACCCTAGAAAAGAGAAAGAAGCCAAAGCAAGCAGGGGTGGGTGGGGGGAGGGATGATGATGAAACGGCAAGTTGAGGAAACCAATGGCAGCAAGGAAGCACAAGTGAAGATTCACATTAAATTAGGCACAGGGTGGAATATGTAGGAGAGAAGTCTGCATTAGGCGAAGGCTTGGGGTTATTTCGGACTCAAAGCTGCCCATGGAGGCCCAGGTTAATTCTGCGTCCAAGGTGGCTGTCTGCCAGCTCCATCTGGTACACCTCCTGAGACCCTACCTGCCTGTGAATGCTCTGGTTATCTCCCGCTTTGACTACTGCAATGTGCTTAAGTGGGGTTACCTTTGAAGGTGACTCGGAAACTACAGCTAATCCAGAATGTGGCAGCTAGACTGGGAGTGGCCGCCGAGACCATATAACACCAGTCCTGAAAGACCTACATTGGCTCCCAGTGTGTTTCCGAGCATAATTCAAAGTGTTGGTGCTGACCTTTAAAGCCCTCAACTGTCTCAGCCCTGAAGGTGCGCTTCCACACACCCCCGACAATGTCCTCCTCTGAGGGTCTTCTGCTGGTTACCTCCTTGTGAGAAGAAAAGTTACAGGGAACCAGGCGGAGGGTCTTCTCAGTAGTGGCAGCCTCCCTGTGAAACCCCCTCCCTTCAGAAGTCAAGGAAATAAACAACTATCTGACTTTTTGAAGACATCTGAAGGCAGCCCTGTTGTTGTCGTCGTCATCTAGGGCAGCAGCTCATTGCACAGCTGTAATTCTTGAGCTTGCCGATCAAAAGGTCGGCGGTTCGAATCCCCGCGATGGGGTGAGTTCCCGTTGCTCGGTCCCAGCTCCTGCCAACCTAGCAGTTCGAAAGCACATCAAAGTGCAAGTGGATAAATAGGTACCGCTCCAGCGGGAAGGTAAACAGTGTTTCCGTGCGCTGCTCTGGTTTCACCAGAAGTGGCGTAGTCATGCTGGCCACATGACTCGGAAAAACTGTCTGTGGACAAACTTTGGCTCCCTTGGCCAGTAAAGCGAGATGAGCACTGCAACTCCTGAGTCGTTCGCAACTGGACTTAACTGTCAGTGGTCCTTTACCTTTACCTTTTAATGAAGCACAGCATCTTCTACATAAACAATTTTTTAATTGTTGTATTTCTCCTCCTGAGTTTTTAGGGGAGACCTCTCAGAGCCAGGATCTCTCTGCTGCTTGGCTTATGAGAGATGACAAGATCACAACCCCAAAATTGGCATCTCTGTTCCTATCGGGTTTAATCAATTATCTGAGGCAAACCATTGCTTGCAAACTAAACGCGAGATACTCTCGGCGTTATAACTCAAGTCTATGTTGGGTAGCAGCAGGAGGATATTTTTTTATTTATTTTTAATCTTCTCCTACCTGACAGTTATGTGGAGTTTTAAATTAGATATGCACACCACAAACGGATGGAGTGCAATGCAGTATTATTTCCTCCAGATTACTGAACGATGGAAGATTGCTAAGGCTGTCAATCTTTAAACCGAAATCCTATTAGGAAATTACATGCTATCTTTAATGGAGATTCTAAAGTTTAATGCTTTTAACGTGACTCTCCAGTTCTCTGGGTGTTTTCCGTATTTTTTCCTACACAGTGCTGCAGTATTCCATGATCTGAAAAGCCATGTTCCCCTGACACGAGGATCACGTTAGGAACATAGGAAACGGCCCTTGTTCAGAGTCAGACCATTGGTTCAATGCTGTCTACAATGACTGGCTTCAGAATGCAAGCAGAGCTCAGCTTCCCGTTCCCATAATGACCAACCAAGATGCCAATGGGAAGCTCACAAGCAGAACAGAACTATCCCACTACCAAGCAACTGGGATTCGTAAAGCATTGCTGCCTCCAAAAGTGGACACAGAACACAGCCATCGGGGTTAGTAGCCATCGCTAGCCTGCGGGGACCGATCACAGAATTGTAGAGTTGAAAAGGACCATGAGGGTCATCTAGTCCAACCCTATGCAATGCTGGAATCTTTTCCCTAATCTGGGCAAGATTGGAACTAGGAACTTCTGCGTGTAACTCATCTGCCATAGTCTCCCAACTTCTTTTTCATTCTGCCTATAATAACGATGGGGATGATAAAACTTGTTCCTAAAGTTTCCCCCCTTGATTAATCAGCCCATTAAACTGAGCGGTCCTCATCTACACAACTGTAAGGTTAAATACATATATACATACTTTAAAAATAAAACTGCTGGTATTGGCAGATGTTCTCCCTTTTCCTTTCCTTGCTCTGAAATCTCTGAGTCAGATCTCTCTTTTTCCTTTCGGAGCCAACTCGCTGGTCACGAATCGTTTGAGGTAACAGGTGCATAACCGCTATCAGGCAGCATTTGGTTCCCATTGTAAATATGTGGGGGAGGGCTTTCTCATTCCTCTGGATACGATCCCAAACCACATCCCAGAGCTGCTGGATATCCCTAGTAAAACATCCAGGCAGCTGTGAAAAGCGCTTTTGAACCATGTAAGGAGTAGATCAGGTTGGATGTTCCTTTAGGCTATTGGGAAAGTCTGAGGGTAACCAAATGCAAAGCAGCTGGGGGTGTGAAGAGCAACTGTAGAAAGCCCCTTCCCCCCAAAGATAAGCTTGCGGTAAGAATGGCCAGATTTGTCTGCAAAAAGCAAAACATTTTCCTCTGAATAAAATGGGTCCAAACTTTGGTCTCAGCTGGAAGCAAATGAGGATGCCGGACTGATCCACAAACCATTTAGATCTACAGTCATACCTTGGAAGTCGAACAGAATCTGTTCCGGAAGACCAAATTGCGGCTTCTGATTGGCGACAGGAAGCTCCTGCAGCCAATCAGAAGCTGCGCAAACCCCATCGGTTGTTCGGCTTCCAAAAATAGTTCGCAAACCGGAACAGTCACTTCCGAGTTTGCAATGTTCAGGAGCCAAAACGTCCAAGTTCCAGGGCATTCAACAACCAAGGTACAACTGTATTTATATTTATATTTATATTTATATTTTTTTTAAAAAAATATATGAACTGCAACCATATATGAGACACAACTAAAATATACAAGCCAATTAAAAAAAAGCTTGCAACCATAATTAAAAATAAAGTTAATTAAATAATCTAAGACCAGTTTTTCCTGTTGAGGTCAGTGAGGCTGAATTGGGCTTAAAGCCAAACATACTTTACTGAAATACGAAATCTACCAATAGCCTCTCCAGGCACATATCTGTTTATACTTAATCTCAATGAATCTTCAGCCTTAGTTCATGTTCCACCTTCCCCTGGTATGTGTTACGTCCACCTTCTGAAAATGGCCAGGTTTGTACACCACAGTAAACCATAGCTAACACTGTACCATGAACGTGGCTACGGAGCAGCTTTGACTCCTTGTTGCTCACGCTGGGAGGTAATAAACCATAATCCCTGCCACATTCGAAACAGGGGTTGTGGTTTGCTTTGCCCTTCTGAAAACGAAAGCTCATACCAGGAACAAACTCAGTTGGTCTCTAAGGTGCTACTAGAAAGAATTTTCGATTTTGTGAAAACTGCCCAGTTTGCACACCATGGTAAACCATGGTTAGTGGTTTACTGCTGGGTTGTCTAACTCTTTTAAGTTCAACCTGGGAGGAAACAAAGCTAAACATGACATCCGAGCAAGCCATGGTCTCCAAATCCTGACTTTGTCTACAGATCGTGGTTTCTTGCGAGTCGAACCATGTTCCCTGGGTTTAGATGAAGTGCTAAACCAAAGGCCATAGTTTGTATCTTCCAGGGCAAGTAGATGCAAAACTGCTCGTGCATGGTTAAAAACCATGCAAATATACATGTGCAAATAAGGCTGAGATTTCTGACAAACAAGTCGATTTCTGGCCTCACTCACAATTGGGGTGGCTGCTCTTATTCCACGCAGAACATTCCGGAAGGGGGCAACATCTTCCTTCTTCCAATCTGTCTTGTGACCTCATTAGAAAACATGCTTCGATCCAGAGCTATGGTAGGGGGTTAAGAGGAGGGAGCACCTCCTTGACTCTTTGCTTTGTGTGTGAAATGTTTAAGGCCGGCGCTGACAATTGACCTCCGAGAGGTTTTTTCTATCTAGTACTATTTCCTCTGCGTTCCCCCACCGCCGTTTTCAAGTTCCCTAGCTTTTTTCTTTAGCAGGGCAGGATCGCTTGGCGCGTTCCTTCAAAGGCTTCTTTCACCTGCTGCTCCTTGCTTAGCTGTTCCTAAAATATACCCAGGCCGTTTTTAAACACCTTTGCCTTCATCTGTTCCCATTATGCCTTCTGCTTGGAGGTTCTGTGCTATTTCTCCCCTCTCTCCCAACTTCTATAGGCTTCACGGGGAGAGACCACAACTCAGCGATGTCAAAGGTCCCACATTCCAAGCCCTTGTAGTACATCTGGTTAAATATTCAAGTTGCAGGGCAGGCAGGGAAAGAGCTCGGGATGAGACTCTGGACACCTTCGTTGGAAGTTATGCTGAGCCGATCACAGGAAAAGCTTTCGTCGTCTCACCGACGGCGGCTAGGCAGCCTGCTCAACTTGCTTTCCAAGTTCATCCGTCCTGTGTCCCACTTTCTGTATCCGTGAAAAAGTTAGCTTAAGAAAACGGAGCTGAGCCAGACAGCTTCCCATTATATTCCTCTGTTGCTCCAGGCTTTTAAGCTGTGGTCCCTGCTTTTGAGAAGGCAACATTCCTTTGTTCCTTATTGGTCAGTGTGAGCAATGCACAGGGAAGGTGGCCTAGAGTGGCATTTGGCAGGCTGGCCCTCAGCTTATTCAAACCTTCGTATGCCCAACATCCTGCTGCCGTCAGATGGTTTCAGCTCAGGCTCGTTGCTCCTTGCTTGTGTGGCTGGCGGGCCGTGTTTGTTTTTCTTTCCTAATCCTTAAATTGAGGTAGATGGCAGAGAGGGAGGACATTGTTGTGTGCTGGGACTCCAACCCAGGGCTTGCTGCGCTGTGGTTGGAAATCAGAAATCTTACAAACTTCAGCAAAAAGCAGATCCTACAACTTTCTAGCCTTGAGAGCCAGTGTAGTGTAGCGGTTAAGAGTGGTAGACACGTAATCTGGTGAACTGGGTTCGCGTCTCCGCTCCTCCACATTGACCTTGGGCTAGTCACACTTCTCTGAAGTCTCTCAGCCCCAATCACCGCACAGAGTGTTTGTTGTGGGGGAGGAAGGGAAAGGAGAATGTTAGCCGCTTTGAGACACCTTAGGATAGTGATAAAGCGGGATATCAAATCCAAACTCCTCCTGCTCCTCCTCCTCCTCGTCCTCCTCGTCTGCTTGGTCTTCTTCTTCGTCTTCTTCTTCTTCTTCTTCTAGCAAGCAGGTTTTTCAGGTTTTGAGCCTTTGCTCAGTTTAGCATTGCACTGCACAGGCATGCATAAGAGTCCTCCATCATAGGTAAAAGGTAAAGGGACCCATGGACAGTGAAGTCCAGTCGAAGGCAACTATGGGTTTGTGGGGCTCATCTCGCTTTCAGGCTGATGGAGCCGGCGTTTCTCCACAGACAGCTTTCTGGGCCATGTGGCCAGCATGACTAAACCGCTTCTGGCGCAAGGGGACACCGTGATGGAAGCCAGAGCGCACGGAAACGCCGTTTACCTTCCCGCCGCAGAGATACCTATTTATCTACTTGCGCTGCTGTGCTTTTGAACTGCTAGGTTGGCAGGAGCTGGGACAGAGCAACAGGACGCGGGTGGCACTGTGGTGTAAATCACTGAGCCTCTTGGGCTTGCCAATCAGGAGGTCAGCGGTTCGAATCCCCGCTGCGTGAATCACTATTAGCATTTCTGCACCCATAGGATATTGAATCACAGAATCATAGAGCTGGAAGGGACCCCAAACATGATCTAATCCAACTCCCGGCAATGCAGGAATATCAACAAAAGCATCCATGAGAGATGACCATCCAACCTCTACTTAAAAACCTCCAAGGAATGAGAATCCACCACCTCTCCACTCCACTCCACAGCTCTCACTGTCAGAAAGTTCTTCCTGATGTTTAGTCGGAATCTCCTTTCTTGCAACTTGAAGCCTTTGGTTCGGGTCCTAGCCTCCAGAGCAAGGGAAAACAAGCTTTCCCTCTTCCATGTGGCAACCCTGAAGATATCTGAGGAAGGCTATCCTATCTCCTCTCAGCCACCTCTTTTCCAGGCTCCTTCAACCATTCCTCATAAGGCTTGGTTTTTTTTAACACGTTGCCATTGTGATTGTGATCCATACTACAAAAGGAAATATGGAAAATAGACCTGCTCTGTGGCCATGCAAAAGTTGGGAGCACGAGATCCAAGCTCATGGGTAGGCAACCTAAGGCCCGGGGGCCAGATCCGGCCCAATTGCCTTCTAAATCTGGCCCGCGGGCAGTCTGGGAATCAGCGTGTTTTTACATGAGTAGAATGTGTGCTTTTATTTAAAATGCATCTCTGGGTTATTTGTGGGGCATAGGAATTCGTTCATTTCCCCCACTTCAAAATATAGTCCGGCCCCCCACAAGGTCTCGGGGACAGTGGCCCCCTGCTGAAAAAGTTTGCTGACCCCTGTAAGCTTGTTCTTGAAGCAGTAAACTACGGTTTACTGTTGCTTCTGAACACAGCCATTGCCTAACATTCGGGTGCCCCTTCCTATTTCACAGCCCTTTAAGTTCCTCCATGATGTAGTCCATCTTTTAAAAAAAAAAAGTTAGAAAAAAACAAGGGACAGAAAATGACTTGTTTCCCCACCGTTGATTACATTGTACAAGCAGTAAACCTGCGTTCTGCGCCACTGTGCCAATGGCCCACTTCAATTAACATGCCAGCATGGTGCGTATTTCTTCCTTTTTAAAAAAAGCCCTAAGGTGATCTTGCAATGTGCTCTGCATCTAAATCACCTGAGGTCTGAGGTTAATGTCCACAGCATACAACTCATTAGCTGCGCATTACTGTCCGAGCCAAACCCCCACCCCCAAACTAACATGATTGATCCAACCACATGCTTAGTCCTGGGACTCGTTCTCAAATGAGAGTTTATTGCAAAAGGAAAGGTCAGCACCTTTGCAGAATGTTCTCTCCTATACATGTTGCAAGCTTTTGCTTTTCGGACTAATCACTGGGGGAAGGGCGGAATGACAACTAATACAGAGCCTCATTAAAAATTGAGAAGAGAGACAGGGAAGGGAGAAAAGGAAGCTCTGCTGCGGCCAGTTCCTTTCTTCTTACCTCTTCTGGTTGAGAATATTTTATATTGCAGTAAGCCTTACACCACGACAGGTGCTTTGTCCACCTAACCCAATGGCTGCAGCTCTTATGGGTCTCAGACAGGACACTTAATCCATTTAGGGGAGGGACCGTAGGTCTGTGGTAAGAGCATCTTCTCGGCATGCAGCAGGACCCAAATTCAATCCCCGACATCTTCAGGTAGGGTGGGGAGAGACCTCTGCTGAAAACCCTAGAATCGCTACCAATCAGTGTAAGCAACATTGAGCTGGAAAGACCAGTGGTCTGACTCAGTGTAAGGTGTAAAGAATCAGATCTAAATTAGGGGATGTTCAGAAACCCAGGGTGTTTTAGGAGTTAATGGGCACCCCAGTTTGAGTGGCAGATACCCCTTGGGAGGCGGGACATTCTGCTCTTTAAAAGGAGGGAGGAGCCGTTAGTGTGAGGGAGAGTGGTGACTGGAAGAAGCAGGGTGTGGGGCCAGGTTAGGTTAGGATCGTTGAAGATGTGTATATGTTGCTGAAAGAAAGAGTTTACACTGTTATGAAACTAAGCTTATGAACCATTACTGAAACCGTTATGTTCTGTAAGAAATAAAGACCTCTTATTGTTGAGCTAAGAAAATATCGTCGTTCATTTGGTCCAGCGAGTTATATAGGCTCTTGAGGAGGTGAACTCAGGGAAAGGATAAAACTAAACTGAAAGGGTGATAGTTTGTGTCTTGGAGTTCCCTCAGGAGGGGCTAGCGGGCGGAAACCCTGGTATTGCCACAGAGTTGCTAAGAGGGCTTAGCTAACTGATATAGTGAGGGGATCTAATAAAGAGAGACCCCGAACTGTAGGCAAAGGAGAGGTTAACCCCTGAAGGCCAGAGCAGAAGATATAACCGGCCATGGCCACTGGACAGGAAAACTCCCGTTACTAAGGGATCCCCAGATTATAGATAAAGGGGGATTGAAATAACAGACAGACCTCAGAGGGACAGGTGGGGTGCATTGTAATTTGACCCAGAACACCTGATTAAAAATTCACTTAGTAATGAGGGGAGAGTCTGAAGTGGAGGTTCGTTGCATAAGGAAACTTCCTATGCTCCTGCAGGTGATATGATGTTAAGGGTTCCAAGCACATCTGGTCATATTGTCATGGACTGGTTAGACGCAGAGGAATGGTAGGAGGAACCAGCTGGGGAACTGCCAAGGGAAGAAGGCTCCGAGCCTGGGGATTGGTGGTGGGACAACGATGGAGGGAGAAGCCTAGGAGGAGGAGGTATAGGAAGCTGAAGAGGTAACAGGGCTCAGTGAGCAGAGAGAGCCTGTGGCAGAGGGAAGTGAAGAAGAAGAAGAAGAAGAAGAAGAAGAAGAAGAAGAAGAAGAAGAAGAAGAAGAAGAAGAAGAAGAAGAAGGAGAGAAAGGAGGCCACGAGGCAGAGGTGGGTCAGGCTGGTGAAGAAATACAGGTATCTTCCTCTCCTGCAGCAACTAAGCTCCCTTCCCCCCCTTGTCTGCCAGAACCAGAAGAGGCATGAAGAGGATGGAGGGAAGATTGGTGACACAGTCTCCGATTGTTTTTTTGGGGGGGGGGGAATCCTGGAGAGGAGAGGACTTGAAGCAAGGTCTAAGCTGCAATGCTTCAAAGCATCTTTGTAAATAAGATGATGGGTTTTCTTTTCTGACATTTGCAGTGTGACGTGAATTACTGCTGGCTAAGACCAGCGACTACAAAGGACCACTGCCAACTGAAGCGTTGTGCACGAAACATTTATACCTTTCTTTATTTTTTTAACAAAAACTGCAAATGAAACTGATCCAATTACCATTTGGTAATAGCGATCTGTCGCTGTTCTACGCGGCACATGCAACCGCATGGGGAATCATGCATATGTAGAGCTGGATTTTAGCCATGAACATGGAACTAATCAGAAATCTTGGAAAACTGAGACATCTTGAAAATTGTCCCAGTATGCTATATACAACCTGCTTTTTCAATCATTAGAAGCACCCCATATTATAGTTACCAGTGGCAGTCACATGTAGATAACCACACTGAACCAAAGACTCTGTGGGAAAGGACTAAATATGGGTTTTAAATGAAGAAACCGTAGCAATCCTGCGTGGCTGCATTGCTCTTTACAGCAAAAGCTGCCTAAATTTGTCAGAACCAATAGTAGCACCTTAGAGACCAACTAAGTTTGTTCTTGGTATGAGCTTTCGTGTGCATGCACACTTCTTCAGATTTCGTGTGCATGCACATGAAAGCTCATACCAAGAACAAACTTAGTTGGTCTCTAAGGTGCTACTGGAAAGAATTTTTTATTTTGTTTTGACTATGGCAGACCAACACGTCTACCCACCTGTAACTAAATTTGTCAGGTTCTTCTCTGAAGTCCCAAGAGCTAAGAATCCTGTGTTTTGGGGTTTTTAAAGCATAAAATCATAGTTTTGCAATGAATCAAAGGGCTGTCCGGTTTGTTTCAGGGGTCCCGGGAAGCACTTGCAAGAATAACAAACAAAACCAACGGCCCAGTTTATTTGTGGTAAGTAACTCCCGGCACTTCATAACAAGATCGGAAGCAGTGACCTCCAAGGAAAAAGCGAAGGGCGCAGGTTGTTTCAAGTTGGAACGACAAACACGAGATGCATACCACACAAAGGGCACCCCAGCCCCAAGCATTACCAAGTGTTATGAAAGCATCCCACGTTGGCATCGGCTTTCAGTTCTGGGCACTGTCCAAGATCCATGCCTCTTAAAGCCCTAAATGGGCAAAGAGCTCAATATCCTCTGGGACCAACTTTCTCTTGCTAAGCTTCTGTCTTAATCCAGAACGCTGAGTCTGTGGGCCCAGGGCAGAGAGAACAGCTGAGGTACCTTGAAGTGCCCGTGCGATCGTTGCTAAATATACTGCCACCACCTCCAACCGAGCCCTTGATCAAGGCAGAATAGAATGCCTGCTGTCCTGCACATTAATGCAGCAACAGCACATTGCATTTCATAGACGGACAGCCAAACGCCAATTGGGATTTGCAAAACGTTACTCAAGTGGAGCCCCATTCTCTCCAATAAAGCAGCCTTTGCCCCCAACCAGCTGTTTTGGACTACAAGTCCCATCAGCCTCAGCCAACACAGCCAGGCTAGCGCTGTTGGGAGTTGAAGTTCAAAGCAGCAGCTGGAGGTAACCAGCTTGGGCAAAGTTTGCTATGAGTTCAGTGTTTTGCTTCTAGGAGTCCATAGGAGGAGGAGAAAACAGTGATGCAGGGAGCTGGGAAAAAAAGCCTATCATGAACAAAGAGTTCCCAACCCTTAGAAAAAAGATGCTCAAATTTGAACTTATCCATAGGAGGCCCTAGATGAAATCCCACAATGCTCCAGAAACATCTGGAAGAACTATGGGAGCAAAGGTGCGGCGATCAAAATGATCAGGGCAGTAGATCGAGACCCCTGTGAGGAAAAGCTGCAGCGTCTGGGACTTTTTAGAGAAAAGGCAAGCAAGAGGTGACATGAGGGAATCTTATAAAATTATACATGGCATGGACATAGCTGTCAACTTTCCCTTTTTTCCGGGAAATTCCCTTACTCCAGCGCCGTTTCCCATTGCAAAAAAAGGGAAAGTTGACAGCTATGGCCATTTCCCAATGCAAAAAAAAGGAAGGTTGACAGTTTGGGGCATGGAAAGAGTGGGAACAGAAAAGCTCTTCTTCCTCTCTTGTATCACTAGAGCTTGTGCGCATGCAGCGAAGCAGAAGGTTGGAGGATTCAGGACAGAGAAAAGAAAAGTACCTCAATGGAACTCGTTCCCAAAGGTGGCAGTGATGGCCACCCCACTTGGGCTGCTTCAAAAAGAGGATTTGACAAATTCGTTATCCCGAACCCCCAGCATACCTGGCAGAAAGTTCCCACTGGTGTACACAGCCCCCCAAAGTACCATCTCGGAGAGCACCTGGAACAACCAAGCCGTGGTCCATCAATGTGGGCAGCTGAGCAGACACGGCACCTCCGTTCTGCTTCCTTTTGATACCTTGCATGCTGATTGCTACGTCTCGGCTTGATGAGGCCGGTGACCCTCACCTATCCTGAGCCTATTCCTGCGGGGGGCCCTTGCCTGCCTCAGCCTCCTGGAGCGCCCTTCTCGCTGCTCCCTCAGAATGCTCAGAAGGCAAAATGTAAAGGACCCCTGGAGGGTTAAGTCCAGTCAATGGCGACTATGGGGTGTGGTGTTTGTCCACAGACAGCTTTCCAGGTCATGTGGCCAGCATGACTGAACCGCTTCTGGCGCAACAGAACACTGATGGAAACCAGAGCGCACGGAAACGCCGATTACCTTCCCGCTGCAGGGGTACCTGTTTATCTACTTGCACTGGCATGCTTTCGAACTGATAGGTTGACAGGAGCTGGGACAGAGCAACGGGAGCTCACTCCGTTGCGGGGATTCGAACCGCCGAGCTTCTGATCGGCAAGCCCAAGAGGGAAGGCCTGTGGACAAAATGAGGAACTTGTTACCTTTTCTGCGAGCCAGCCGAGGTGCCTGATCTCTCGAGCTCCAGCAATTCCTGCTTTGCCCAGCTGATCTTTGACCTCCGAGATGGCCTTAGGAATGAGATCGCTGATGCAGGAGTGGATGGAGTGGAACCAGGCCTGCGCCGTGGCGGAATCCTTACTCCTCAGAACCAGGGTGTGCCTGGCATCTGGCGAATGAACTTCTACAAGCCTGCAGGAGGGAAAATAACAGAATCAGGATAACGGCTGGAGGTTTAGTCTCAAAATGTTTAGGGTGGCTATTGCAAAACAGCCCAGTCCTATGAACATTGCTGGAATACAAGCATTAAATATCCGTCTGTCTGTCTGTCTGTCTGTCTGTCTATCTATCTATCTCACTGCAGGTCACGTTTTTATGCAAATTGCACTATTATACAGTAGAACCTCGGCTTACCACTGCCCCTACTCAACAAACAATTTGACTCGCTACTGCGGCAAACCTGGAAGTAAATGTTGGGTTTGCCACAATTCGTGCATGCGCAGAAGCGGCTTCCACCATCTGCACATGCGCAGAACGGCGCCGCCGCCGAATGCACATGTGCAGAATGGCGCATTACCAGCGACCCAGATCAACTCATGAACGGACCTCCGCAACGAATTCTGTACGTGAGTAGAGGTTCCACGGTACTCTAATAGACTACTGAATATTACTTTATTTGATATAAGTCTTTCCAAGTTATGTTTTATTATGGTTTTTCGTATTGCATCGGATTATTAGAAGGTGTGCATTCTTTATCGCATATTTTGTTGCTGCGAACCGCCATGTGTATATAGGTAGGGTGTATACAAATTAAAAAGCGAAAAGAAAAGAAAATGAAAATACCGCAGGGTGTGGGTGGCCGAGTTCAAGTTCTAGTTAGCAAAGTGAAGAGGAAACAAACAAGCCACGAATCATCACAGGCTGGTTGTGGTTGGTTCGAATGAACTAGAACTTGAACAGAACTGGATGTGCTTTCTTCAAAAGTAGAAACAGAAGTTTTCAGCTTCCAAACCTTGTGCTCAAGAGCAGAGAGCCCACCAGGCCAGCAATCACTGCAGCTCAGTCACTGTGGGCACCACAGTTCAAGAAGGATACTGACAAGCTGGAACGTGTCCAGAGGAGGGCAACCAAAATGGTCAAAGGCCTGGAAACGATGCCTTATGAGGAACGGCTTAGGGAGCTGGGTATGTTTAGCCTGGAGAAGAGAAGGTGAAGGGGTGATATGATAGCCATGTGCAAATATATAAAAGGATGTCATATAGAGGAGGGTGAAAGGTTGTTTTCTGCTGCTCCAGAGAAACGGACACGGAGCACTGGATTCAAACTACAAGAAAGAAGATTCCACCTAAACATTAGGAAGAACTTCCTGACAGTGAGAGCTGTTCGGCAGTGGAATTTGCTGCCAAGGAGTGTGGTGGAGTCTCCTTCTTTGGAGGTCTTTAAGCGGAGGCTTGACAGCCATCTGTGAGGAATGCTTTGATGGTGTTTCCTGCTTGGCAGGGGGTTGGACTGGATGGCCCTTGTGGTCTCTTCCAACTCTATGATTCTACATAAGAGGAAAACATAGGAACTCTCCTCAAAGTGCAAGAAGCACTCGAGGAAATTGTTGTTGTTGGGGAGTGTGTCCAAATAGCAAAGAATATGCTAGACTTAATGTACATGGTGCTTTACACAATGACACATGCAAATGAGGAGGTCACTGCCCACAAGGCATTTACAGCTGAACTTTTGACAAGTGAGAGGAAGCATAGAATCACAGAATTGTGGAGCTGGAAGGGACCCCGAGGATCATCTGGTCCAACCAGATGCAATGCAGGAATATGCAGCTGTCCCATACGGGGATCGAACCTGCAACCTTGGCATTACCAGCACCATGCTCTAACCAACTGAGCTATCCGTGCATCAATAACAAACACCAATATTGACTAGCAGCCGGAGTCCAGGACTTCTGGCAGCGTCTCTTGGTGCCTGGGATTGAACACGGGACCTTCTGCATGCAAACCAGATGCTCTCCCAGTGAGCTGTGGCCCTTCCACATACAGAAGATTTCCCTACCCAACCTGTCTGCATAAATACATCGACATGCTAGGCACGGTGGCCGAGGTGCCGCGCAAACGTTCTGCAAGCAAGAAGTGCCTGCCAAACGGACGGGACAGCTCCAGTTTGAAAATGGCTTAAAACGCGTTACGCTCCTTGGCAATCTGCCTTCTGAAAGGCAACATTATGTTTATCTGCTATTTGGCGATAGAAGTTCCCTTTTCCACTCTCCCTGGCCTAGAAATATTTCAGGCAGTGCCACAGCTGTGCTTATCCTCACATGCCACCGCCAGTTATGCAAACACAGCACGCAGAATGGCTTTCGATAAAACCTACGCCAGCCCAAAGGAATGGCACGTTTAAATGCGAGGTGGCTGCCATGATACACACTAAGCCACGCACATGAATGGTATCACGGTTTCTCAGGGGCTGTTTGGCTAACTTTGCAAAAACAAACCTCTCTTTCAGGAGAGCCCGAGTTGCCAGTGGCCATTTCCCAGCATTCCTCCTTTCACTTCCAAAATACTTCCCATCTCCGACATGCATTTAGCCCTCCCATAAACAGGCGAAGAGCCTAACAGGGCCCTTGTTGCTCTCCCTAGGGAGGTTTGGCTGGCACCTTCATGATACACCTTTAGGTGCCAGGCAAAAATGTTCCTCTTGAACCAGGCCTTTGGCTGATTGATATCCAGCACCCTTTTAAAAATTTGTTGGGGGGGGGGGGAGAGAGAGGGGGGGATTACTGGGTTTTTCTTGTTTTGGTTTTCATTATGTATTTTGTGTTTGTAGATGGCAATTTTATGTGGTTGTACCACCCTGAGACCTGCAGGCATAGGGCAGTATATGAATTTTAACTGTTGTTGTTGAACCTGCAACATAATGGCAAACAGGATTTAATATACGCAACTGCAAATTACCATCCTAGCCTCCCTAGTCCATAGCAGAACCATTTCAGCTTTCTTTTATTGTTTGTTTGTTTTTTAAAAAATGCCCATTGTTATAACATGGTGCATTTAGTTTCTGTTCTCCTGGCTGCATCACACAAACACCCAACTCTGGTCAGTGCGAGTATGGCGCTGTGGTCTAAACCACTGAGCTTCTTGGGCTTGCCGATCAGAAGGTCGGCAGTTTGAATCTCTGCGACGGAGTGAGCTCCCATTGCTCTGTCCCAGTTCCTGCCAACCTAACAGTTCGAAAGCACACCAGCGCAAGTAGATAAATAGGTACCACTGTGGCGGGAAGGTAAATGGCGTTTCCGTGCGCTCTGGTTTCCTCCACGGTGCCCCGTTGCGCCAGAATAGGTTTAGTCATGCTGGCCACACGACCCGGAAAGCTGTCTATGGACAAACGCCAGCTCCCTCGGCCTGAAAGCGAGATGAGCACCGCAACCCCATAGTCGCCT
Organism: Lacerta agilis; assembly: GCF_009819535.1. Lineage (NCBI taxonomy): Eukaryota > Metazoa > Chordata > Lepidosauria > Squamata > Lacertidae > Lacerta > Lacerta agilis. Next base: position 72,287,467 of record NC_046318.1, read on the forward strand.
TTGACTGGATTTCACCATCCAGGGGTCCCTTTACCTTTAAAAGGAGACACATCTCCAGCCACGCTCACTGCAGCTCCCACAGCCTCACCCCCAACACTTGCACGCACAAAGGGGGCGATCCCATGGCAAAATCTGCTGGGATGACTAGCTGAGGATGCAGAGGATCTCAGGCTGCACCAGCTGATTCTTGTTCCGCCAAGCTCAGAAATCTCAAGTCCCCAACCGTGACTCAGCCAAAGAGAAGCCAACATAACTTGCTCATCCCAGCTCAGCTAATGTAAGCACCAAAAAGGGGGTCAGGATCAGAGAGGGGGGAAACTTAGGCTGAATCCTAAGTCAATTCAGCTTCATCTGGCAACTTGACAAGGGACACTATTGTCAATGCTTGTTTTCCCTCTTGTCAGGGTTCGGGCAGAGCAGCGGGAACAGCCCCACTGCAGAATGGGTTTTTGATCCGGGGTTAACTTTTCGCTGGCTTAATTTACACTTTGCACACGATTGCTCCAAAACACACACACACACACACACACACACACACACACACACACGTGTGGTGTAGTGGTTAAGAGTGGTAGACTTGTAATCTGGTGAACTGGGTTCGCGTCTCCGCTCCTCCACATGCAGCTGCTGGGTGACCTTGGGCTACTCCCACTTCTTTGAAGTCTCAGCCCCACTCACCTCACAGAGTGTTTGTTGTGGGGGAGGAAGGGAAAGAAGAATGTTAGCCGCTTTGAGATTCCCTAGGGTAGTGAAAAAGTGGGATATCAAATCCAAACTCCTCTTCTTCACACACACAAAATTTAGGTTTTAAAACGTCATTTCCTACTATGGCTGCTCCACGTTCGACTTCAGGTTTTTTAAAACTTCTCTACTTCCGTATATGGATGCAAGCTGTACTTCAAAGTTGTATCAAAGACGATTTCCAGACGTATCATTATGCACATAGCTGAAGTGTATAGGCTCTGTCAGACGGCTGATTTTGCTTTTATGGGCATGGATGGCCAAGTTACTTTGCTAGAGAGCATGAACATGTCATGGGCTGCGTTCTAAAATAGCAGAGCACTTCTCATCAGAGCAGCGAGGTATGCTCAGGGACATTGACGCAAGACGAAAACCCAAACTCCGTGCCAAGAACATTATGCAGATTAAGCAGCAGATTTGCATTGCTTGTACACAAACCATTTGTTTTGATTCCAATATTTGAGATTTCCCTGGGTGGGTCCCTCTTCTATACGCTCCCTGAGCAGAACATCGGAAGCAGAAACTTGAATATATTTCCTATTATTCTACCTTCCTTTCCCTAAGGCAAAATGTCCAAAAAGGTACTATCTGATATCTGAATAAAGGAAACAAGCCACATTCTGCGAGGGGAGGCACATATAGGGTCTTAAAAAACAACAACACTGAGGCCTGAAATTGGACAGGTTCCTTATGAACATAAGAAGACCTCTGCTGGATCAGACGGCATGGGGGGGGACTGCAGGGGAGACTCCCCCCACAAAAGGCCACAGGATGCCAACTTTTGTCTTACAGGAATTGTCTGGACTGTGTGTGTGTGTGTGTGGTGATAAAATGCTACGCAATTCAACATCCTATATTTTGGGCCCCATCTACACTTCACATTTAAAGCAGTATCATGACACTTTTGTGGCTTCCCCCAAAGACTCCTGGGAACTGTACTTTGTTAAAGTTTCTGAGAGTTGCCAGGAGAAAACCCATCCCCAATCCAATTCCCCTTGCAGAGCTACAATTCCCAGAATGGCTTAACCGTCAATCCCTCTTCTCTCCCCCCCCCAGGGAACTTTGGGAATTATAGTTCTGCGACAGGAACAGAAGTCTCCCAGCAACTCTCAGGACCCTTAGCAAACTACAGTTCCCAGGATCCTTTGGGGGAAGCAAGGGGTGTTTAAAGTGGTATCAGAGTGCAGACGGGGGTCTTGCTGCGATGATTCCTCATGCCCCCAAGGAAAGAGAGGAAGCAGAGAAGTAATGGATTAGGGAGAGATCCTAACCAAAATGCAGCCCTGGAACAGAAAATGATTTCATCCGTCAATCTCCACCGACAATGGAGTTGCCAATATTTTAACTAGACTCGTCGACATCGCATAAGCTGCAGTTATGTTTTGATTTGGGCTGGAGCAGCTACAGAAGCTGCGGGGGTCTCTCAAAGTGTTTTTGCGAGACCTTCTCCCCACTCATTTGGAGAGGGCAGGGAATACAGGACACAGCAAGGTTTCGCACCTTGTCTGATGTTGGCTGGAGAACGTCAACTGAGAGCTCAGAGTTTCCACAGGAAATAAACGCCACAAGAACTGATAAGCCCTCTTTTAACGTGTGGGAGTCTTAAAACTACTTGCTTCCCGCAGATAACAAAGGTTATTCGTGACGGTGTGAGCTGTATCTAAAACAGAGCATTGTCTCACACCTGAGCGAGAGTGAAGCTGTCTTTCCTCAGGGTCTGAGAGTTATGGTCAGTTTTGAAGCCCCGAGAGTCTGGGCCTGGCTCCATTCATGGCAATAGCATCAATGATGGATTGGAGGAAGAGGGCGCCATCCTCAACTTACTGCCATCCAATTAGTCTCTTGCCACCACAGCGGATGGAGCAAAGGGCCAGGTAAGGACAATTCTCAAAAGAGAGGCTGGTTATTAAACCACTCTGAGAACTGTAGCTCAGTGAGGGGAGTAAAGGACCATTGACAATCCTCAGCATCCTTTCTGTTGTTCTTTAGTCGTTTAGTTGTGTCCGACTCTTCGTGACCCCATGGACCAGAGCACACCAGACACTCCTGTCTTCCACTGCCTCCCGCAGTTTGGTCAGACTCATGTTGGTAGCTTCGAGAACACTGTCCAACCATCTCATCCTCTGTCGCCCCCTTCTCCTTGTGCCCTCCATCTTTCCCAACATCAGGGTCTTTTCCAGGGAGTCTTCTCTTCTCACGAGGTGGCCAAAGTATTGGAGCCTCAGCTTCAGGATCTGCCCTTCCAGTGAGCACTCAGGGCTGATTTCCTTCAGAATGGATAGGTTTGATCTTCTTGCAGTCCATGGGACTCTCAAGAGTCTCCTCCAGCACCATAATTCAAAAGCATTAATTCTTCGACGATCAGCCTTCTTTATGGTCCAGCTCTCACTTCCATTCATCACTACTGGGAAAACCATACCTTTAACTATACAGACCTTTGTCGGCAAGGTGATGTCTCTGCTTTTTAAGATGCTGTCTAGGTTTGTCATTGCTTTCCTCCCAAGAAGCAGGCGTCTTTTAATTTCATGACTCCTGTCACCATCTGCAGTGATCATGGAGCCCAAGAAAGTAAAATCTCTCACTGCCTCCATTTATTCCTGCAAACTATAGTTCCCAGGATTTTTTTTATGGGGGTGGGAGATAGCTGTTTAAAGTGGTATCACAGTGTTTTAAATTTAGGGTATGGACGTGTCCGCAGCTGAACCAAGGATATCCGCAAGGATTTGAGAGATCCAGCTGTTCCGCTGTCAAAGTCATGAGAACAGCTGCTTTCCATGCTCCTAGCCCTCTCCCTAAACTGGAAAAACTTCTGCTTTCAAGCCCCCTTCAGACAGAGAAGTGTTGAAAGCCAACGAACTTGCAGCCAATTTCTTTAAAAGCCTCTGTACTGGGTAGGAACAAAAAGCTCATTGATGTGAAATGGGGGGAGTGAATATTCTCCTTTTACTCCCCACCCCCACCCCTTCCTCTGACTTCATTGGTTTCTTTTATTTCTGTTTGGTTAGCAACTAAGAGAGAGACAATGATGTTGAGCCGCAGTGTGCTGGGGTGCAGCTGGTTCCACGTATGTTTAAAATAGGGACCAACAAGCTCACCCTATTTTTAGCGCCAGGAAGCAAAGGACCATGGAAGTCCTGTGTGCCATTCTGCCTTTCTCACTTCCCTTGTGAGCAGAAGGTTCCCAAGCTGAGGCAATTCAAAATAATATGAGGATTTTAGGCCCTCTACCTTATCACGGTCAAGACTCTATATCTTGTAAACCTAGGGCAGGCACAGGCAAATTCGACCCTCCAGGTGTTTTGGGACTACAACTCCTATCATCCCTTGACCACTGGTCCTGCTAGCTAGAGATGGTGGGAGTTGTAGTCCCAAAACATCTGGAGGGCCGAGTTTGCCTATGCCTGCCCTAGGGCCTTCTCCCCCTGAGAGCCAGTGTGGTGTAGTGGTTAAGAGTGGTAGACTCGTTAACTGGTGAACCGGGTTCGTGTCTCCCCTCCACATGCAGCTGCTGGGTGACCTTGGGCTAGTCACACTTCTCTGAAGTCTCTCAGCCCCACTCCCCTCACAGAGTGTTTGTTGTGGGGGAGGAAGGGAAAGGAGAATGTTAGCCGCTTTGAGACTCCTTCAGGTAGTGAAAAGCGGGATATCAAATCCAAACTCTTCTTCTTCTTCTTCTTCCTTGCCCGTTTCCTATCTAGAGGCACCCTATTCCTGTCTCAAAGCTCTAGATGAGATTCTCTTGCAAACCACCTTCAGTTTTAGCTCCTAATCCATCTTCCATTTCTCCACCACCCATTGTTGCTTCAGAATCAGGGGTCGGCAAGGTTTACCTCGCCGGGGCCAGTTCACTCCAGCGGAGATCCCTCCATGGGCCGGATCACGCATGCGCAGCTGCGATTTCCAGGATCTGCATCTGCACAGACGCAATTTTTGGCATCTGAGCATGCGCAGATGCGATTTCTGGCACCGTGGAAGCAAGTCCCCACGCCGTGCCAGTTTAGCGTAGCGCACGGGGACTCGCCAAGAGAGCGGCTTGGTTTGGTGGCAGCTCGTGGGCCGGTTAAATGACCCCCATGGGCCGCTTGTGGCCTTAGGTTGCCTACCTCTGCTTCAGATCCTTGATTTTTACCCCATCACGTTCTTTCTCCCTATCTGCTAATTCCTTTAACCACCTGCTCCTGTCTCATTCCCCGCCACCACTTTCATACAACACAATGCAATCCTCTCCTCCCAAACTTAACGTTGGCAGTGTCCTTCCACATGCAGTTGGAATGTTCGCAATCATGCCGTGGCATCTTCCCGGTTCAGCCAGTTTGCTGAATGCGGGCTTCGTTGCCGGAAGCGCAATGCACCGCACAAACGGCTAATTTCACTGCGTAGAAGAGGAATTTGTCTAAAACGTTAACGTTCTTTCTTTCCAGAATTCTCTTGTAATGTGGTAACGAAGGTAGCGACGCCAAGCAATCAGCTGGCCGACGATCCACAGTGGCATCAAGCAATTTCCACAGCCTATCAACTGGTCTGGAGGAGCCTCGCGCATGACCCAGTCAGGTGACTTATAGGAGCATCGTGGGTACCATTATTAGGCTTTGGGTGTGGTGCTTCTGGGGAGAAGGTAGGGCTGGGTAAACTATATTCCCTGTACATGTACCAGATATGCTCGTGTGGTGTAGTGGTTAAGAGTGGTAGACTCGTAATCTGGGGAACCAGGTTCGTGTCTCCACTCCTCCACATGCAGCTGCTGGGTGACCTTGGGCTAGTCACACTTCTCTGAAGTCTCTCAGCCCCACTCACCTCACAGAGTGTTTGTTGTGGGGGAGGAAGGGAAAGGAGAATGTTAGCCGCTTTGAGACTCCTTCGGGTAGTGAAAAGCGGGATATCAAATCCAAACTCCTCCTCCTCCTCCTCCTCCTCCTCCTCCTCCTCCTCCTTCTTCTTTGTGGGTTTCTCATGATCACTGTGAGAGCTGAAGGCTGCTCTGTGTGGACTTTTTTTCTGAACCAGCAGAGATCCTCTTATGTGTACATAGTGAAACAAACGTGGTTGCATGACGATGTAGCTGTGGCATGCATTCCCCACCCCCCCAACTTAGAAATATTATCTGTGTAAGAAAAAAGGGATGTTGGAAGCATCATCAAGTGAGTCATATACAGGGGTCGGCAAGGTTTACCAGCCATGGGCAGGATCATTCCCACGGAGATCATCCGTGGGCCGGACATGCATAGCACGATGCCGAAAATTGCATTTCCGCGGCGCTGGAAATCGCTTCTGCGCATGCCCAGACACCGAAAATCGCGCCTGCGCAGAAGTGATTTCCGGTGTCTGGAGATGCGCAGATGCGGTTTCTGGTATCTGCGCGTGTGCAGGTGCCATTTCTGGCACCGTGCTCAAGGACTTGCCGAGCGGGCGGCTCAGTTTGCAGGCGGCTCATGGGCCAGTAAAACGGTCTTCGTGGGCCACATCTGGCCCATGGGCCGGAGGCTGCCGACTTTGAGTCATAAGAAAGTTGCCCAGCTTTGAAAAGGCTTAGGTATAGTTTTAAGAGGTGTATTTGCTCGTACTCTTTCTCAATCAAAAAAAAAAAAAAGCTTGCCAAACCTGTTGCATGGTGAAGTCTTTGCAGAACACCAAGAGATTTCTGAACAGTGGCAACCCAATTAAGATAATCTGGTAAAATGAGTTCATCTGATTCACTTCAGCCAGCAGAAATCACACCCACTCATTAGCACACTAGAACTGTGTGAATTCTTATACTTTAAGGCCTAGAACAAAGATCTGGTTATAGACTTCCACGTGGGTTTTTTTTAAAGAAAAAGAAAAGAAAGAAAGAATCACCGTGAGAATAAGAACAGCCGGCTGAATCAGGTCAATTTGCCCATCTAGCCAGCATCCTGTTCTCAAAGCAGCCAACCAGGTGGTCATCTGTCATGGATGCTTTGGCTGAGATTCCTGCATTGCAGGGGGTTGGCCCAGATGACCGCTGGGTTCCCTTCCAACTCTACGATTCTATGATTTATTGTACTTTGTTTCTTTGTTTAAACTTTAGACTAAGTAGTTGTCTTTCTTAGTATATTATAAAAAAGATACTTTGCAAAGGGCATGCATTTTTTGTATGTCTACGAATAAGTATCAATAAATGAGCTAACTGAACAAAAGTCGGAATATTAATTTTCAAAATGGAGTATTTGTAGAGCCACACATATATTCCATAAGGTTGATTTCTATGTACCTGAGTTTGTATGAATTCTGGATACACACACTGATTTTTATTATTATTATTAGCTGTAGTAGTAGTATTAGTATATAATAATAATAATAATAATAATAATAATAATAATAATAATAATAACGATGATGTAATTATGTGTGTGTGTGTGTAAAATTTTATTATTATTTTGTATAGGGATCATCCCCACTTCTGTTTATCCCATGAATTCTAGTCGTGGGTCCAACAGGTTCTTCTTCCCCCCCGGAAAACCCACTGCTTACCACTGAATCAGAACAAATGTCAACCGGGTTTTGTTGCACATTGGCCTTTGTTCCGATTCAGCAGTACATTGCGGGCTTTCCCAAAGAAAGCTGCAGGAGGGAACTAAATCCTCTCGGACCTGTGACTAGAAATCAAAAGACAACTGGAATAAATCACGGAACAAACGGGAGTGTGGCTCAGCCCCTGGTTGAAGAGGTTGATGTTTCTTTCGATCTGTCGCTTTTGCGTAAGTGCATATTATCTCTCCCCCCCCCCAAAAAAGGTCGAACACCTTCCAGCTGCCCCGCCAACTTCCCCGGCAACCCCCATTACCTGTTTTCTGGGTCCGACACGGCCATGTTCCGCGTCACGTAGCACATTTTGAGCGGGATCGTCTTCTTGTCTCTGTGGATGGAGAGGGACAGCTGCGACAGGGGGTCGGTGGACGCGTTCCCCAGCCGGGGGGACTCGGGTGGGGGGGTCTCCCAGCCGATTTCGGAAACCGGAGACCCTTTCTTGACGTAGGGGGTGGCTTCTCTCATGTACTTCACTGCAGCAAAGAAGCAAAGAAGAAGAATGAAAGGTGAGTAAGCGAAAAAAATGTTCCGAGAGCCAAACACTCCTTCACTGAAGCACTAGACCATGAGTAACTCATGTGGTGCCCTGCTGCCTCCATTGGCCTGGGTGATCCTCCTCTGCTTAGCCCCTCAAGATGCTTCCTCACCCAACATTCAAGGTCAAATACATCCCAGTCGAGACAAACATTAAGGCACACTTTAAACAAGGAGCGCACAATGACGTAGAGTGGGGTAGGAGAGCTGAAAATAACCAATACATTTCGTATCTGGCAGCCCATGTGTCCCTTTGGTTTCAAAGGGATAGTACATGGGTAAAGGTAAAGGGACCCCTGACCATTAAGTCCAGTCGTGGACGACTCTGGGGTTGTGGCGCTCATCTCGCTTTACTGGCCGAGGGAGCCGGCACACAGCTTCCGGGTCATGTTGCCAGCATGACTAAGCCGCTTCTGGCAAACCAGAGTAGTGCATGGAAACACCGTTCACCTTTCCGCCGGAGTGGTACCTATTTATCTACTTGCACTTTGATATGCTTTTGAACTGCTAGGTTGGCAGGAGCAGGGACCGAGCAACGGGAGCTCACCCCGTCGCGGGGATTTGAACCGCCGACCTTCTGATCGGCAAGCCCTAGGCTCAGTGGTTTAACCCACAGCACCACAGAAGAGCCTAAAAAGCCCGAGACACAAATTGTCACAGCCCTCTCTACCAGCTATGGTGACTCATTTACCTGAAATAATGTATTTAGCATTAACTCTGGAAGTGTATACAGTCATAACTTGGAAGTCGAACAGAATCCATTCCAGAAGTCTGTCCAGCTTCCAAAATGTTCAGAAACCAAAGCATGGCTTCTGAGGGTAACCAAATGTAAAACAGCTGGGGGTGTGAATAAAAACTGTAGAAAGCCCCTTCTCCTGAAGATAAGCTTGCAATAAGAAATGGTCAGCTTTGTCTGCAATAATCAAAGCATGTTCCTCTGGATAAAATTGGTCCAAACTTTGGTCACAGCTGGAAGCAAATGAGCACCCCAGACTGATCTACAAACCATTTAAGGCCTGTGCTGAGATCTACAGTCATATCTTGGAAGTCGAACGGAATCCGTTTCGAAAGTCCGTTCAACTTCCAAAACGTTTGGAAATCAAAGCGCAGCTTCTGATTGGCTGCGGGAAGCTCCTGCAGCCAATCGGAAGCTGCGGTAGCCCCATCAGACGTTCAGCTTCCAAAAAAAGTTCAAAAACCAGAACACTCATTCTGGGTTTTGATCGCTCGAGAACCAAAACATACGAGTACCAAGACGTTCTGCAACCAAGGTATGACTGTACTTGAATCTGACTAAACTATGCCTCCTAGATCAAAATATACTGGTACAAAAGAGGCTTTGTTTGTTTGTTTGTTTGTTTGTTTGTAGCCTCCTATGTATAATTTACTCTAGGAGGCATAGTTTGGTCAGAATTGAGGATACACTTCCAGAGTTAACACACAAACATTACACACAAACACACACACGCAAAACTCAGTTTGCTAATTGTTTTTACATTGTGTCGACTTAGCAACAGTTTTAAAGAGGCAAGAATCGCTCTTCCTACAAGTCAATCAAAGCCGGACGTGCTTTGACCGTTCTTAAGAATGGCCGCCATGTAACTGCAAATGCTTCGTGGAGCAACCTGAGCAAAGCTCTTTAAAATGCAGAAGAGGAGAGGAGAGGTGATGATGGGATGCGAGACCAAAGCCAGAGAGAGCAACTCAGACTGAAAACTAAACAACAGCCTGGAACATTCAGATGTGAATGCAGTTCCCAGGACATTGTCAACAAGAGTAAAACATTCTTCCACTTCGCCCTGCCAAGTCGCTGCTTTCCGTACAATTCGAGAGTGGTGTCCCGACCAGCTCCCGAGCCCTTTCAAGGACACCTTGCAAAAAGTGTGAAAAACAAGCCCTTTGAATTAAACACGCAAGCCAAAAGCTATCCTAGGGCAAGCTCTGTCCACGCCCTCAGAGCAATTGTATTCCCTCGGAGCAGGGCTGGGCAACCTTCAGGCCTACAAGGCTGAATGCTAGCCCTCTGTCTAGCCCTCAAAACTCTTCCCAGACATACAACCCTCACTGGTCCTATTTAACACCCTTAATGTGTTTTTTGCCTGTCTGGAATGTGCCTTTGGAGTCTGGTCATTTCTTTCGCTTGTCTGGATGAAGGAAGGAAGAAGGGTGGGCAGAAACTAGTCTTGTGCACGAAGGTAAACTTCACATTCGTTGCTCTGCTCACTTTTGCCTCCATCTCCACCCACTTCCAGTGGCCCTCAGAAGACTGGCCAGAAGGAAACATGGCCTCTGATATGAACAAGGTTCCCCGGCCCTGTCCCAAAGCATTCATGTACCATGATATGATGCTATCTGAATGTGGTTTACGGATATCCCCACCTCCCTCAAGCTAGTTTTGGACAGATTTTTCCGTGACATTTTGCTCAATAATAGGCTTTTTTTTTTTTGCAAGCCATTCCCTTGAATATGAGACATTTTTGTATGCTACTAATCACTAATATATGGATTTTTGTGTGCGCTTTTATATATATATATATATATATATATATATATATATATATATATATATATATGTTGGCAGGAAAACCACAACACAAAATTCAGAGGAGTGCAAATTTGAATAGTCACTTTTAAACATAAAATCAATTGAATTGTGTTACCACAAACCCAATAGTGCATAGGGTTGTACATTTTCTGGAGTTCTGTTACTCCACTACACCACAAATTTACTCTTATTTGTCTATACAAATATTATTCTGCTGCCTTCTTTCCTTCATCCTTACTATATTTGTCAATTTAAACATATATACAATTTCTCATAAGTGCACAATCCAGTCATCAACCATTGGGAGTTCTTACTATCTTCCAATTTGCAGTAATCAACATTTGAGGCGCACTCACATTGTGATGCCTTCAGATAACACTGAGTGCTTTACAAAACTGGACAATACAATCAAGGGGTCTAATAATAATTGATAAACTGTTATAATTTCAATTTTGCTTATTATGTCTATACAAATTTTCTTATTTTGGGGCAAAACCAGAAAATATGGGCCTTATCTGTGTTTACTGTCTGATAGCTCCAGCACATATTCCTAGCATTACTATAAATACCTTCAAGCCTTTTCAGAATATTAAGACCTGGCAGTAGCCAGCGGGGAATGATCCTAACATCTTCCCGAAGGGTGGAGAATTTTTCAGAAATACATTCCTGTTTCTTTTATCAGTTGAAGTCCAAGCAACCTGATTTTCTATAAAGCTATTTTTATTCATTGTACTCCAACTGCCTCTCTGAACTTGAAGCTTCTATATCTACCTATAGCTTTAAATGCTTTGTGTTACACCATAGCCCGAAAGTGTCCTGCGGGGGGGGGGGGGCATCCAATTTTTTTCTCATGAGAGGATGGGAGCCATTTTGGGCGCCGTGATCTCATGTGATTTCATGCTACAATTTCACCCCACTGGTGAATCTTGCACAGTGCCCCAAAACACGTGTTTATCAGGGAGCTGTGCCTGATAAAATGCTTTTTCAGGGGGACGGGATCACGGTGTGAAATTGTGTGAGATCACACCATGAGAAGAGAAGACTCCCTGGAAAAGACCCTGATGTTGGGAAAGATGGAGGGCACAAGGAGAAGGGGACGACAGAGGATGAGATGGTTGGACAGTATTCTCGAAGCTACTAGCATGAGTTTGGCCAAACTGCGGGAGGCAGTGAAGGATAGGCGTGCCTGGCGTGCTCTGGTCCATGGGGTCACGAAGAGTCGGACACGACTGAACGACTGAACGACTGAACAACAACAACACAGCGCCCAAAATGGTGCTTTCTCTTGTGAGAAAAAAACAGGATGATGGCGTCCCAGAAGATAATTTTTTGCCTTCAATGTGTTGGAAGCTATGGTTGCACACCTGGTAAAAGGATGTGTTGGTCTTACACAAGAAGCGTGATACACCAGAGTGAGTCTGGTGTCTCCAAATTCCAATTGGGTCAAAAGCATGAAAGAGCAGCAACTAATGTTGTGTGAACTTTGCATTTTTACAGCCCATCTGAAGGTGCAAGGCTGGGAGGTTGGTTATGAGAAGCCCCGATCGCTCTCGATCCCTGCACTTCCTGTTTTAAAAGGCCAAATTCTGTATTACAAATCCCACATGCAGACAGGTATTGATGGCCACATTTCAGTTTCATATTAGCTGGCCTCTTGTCCTGTCAGGACAGGATGCACTGTGGCTTTCAAAGAAGTTCAGTAAAGTTTATCAAGCAGGCAGGATCCGCTCTTGTCTCTTGCACCAAGTGTTTCCACAGCCAACCATACAGTGGTACCTCGGGTTACAAACACTTTGGGTTACAGACTCCGCTAACACGGAAGTACCTCGGGTTAAGAACTTTACCTCAGGATGAGAACAGAAATCGTGCGGCCGCGGCACAGTGGCAGTGGGAGGCCCCATTAGCTAAAGTGGTACCTCAGATTAAGAACGGTTTCAGGTTAAGAACGGACCTCCGGAACAAATTACGTTCATAACCAGAAGTGCCACTGTATTAGGAAATGCCCACTCCGCCTCAGTCTCTGTTTTGTCTCTGTATGGATAGTGGGTCATCATTTGTAATTAGCTGCAATTTAGCACAGCCTTTGCCAGTCCTGGTACCCCATGGGGGGGGGGGGTTGGACTACAAACCCCCCCAGCCAGCATGGAGTTGTGCAACAGGTGTACTCCAGAAACATCTGGAGGGCACCAGGTTGGTTAGACCTAACCAGTGTTATAAATTAGCCAGGCGTGTTTTGCGACTTGTGTGGCTCCAGTTGCAACCACATGGAGATCTCTGGATGCCAGGCTGGGCATCTCCATCTGGCTGGCTCAGGCGTCAGCAATCTTTTTCAGCCGTGGGCCGGTCCACCGTCCCTCAGACCATGTGGTGGGCCGGACTATTTTTGGGGGGTGGGTGGGTGGGACAAATTCCTATGCCCCACAAATAACCCAGAGATGCATTTTAAATAAAAGGACACAGTCTGCTCATGTAAATACACGCTGATTCCCGGACCGTCCGTGGGCTGGATTAAGAAAGTGACTGGGCCGCATCTGGCCCATGGACCTTAGGTTGCCTACCCCTGGGCTGGCTCCTCCAGCTTTCTTAAGCAAGTAAGCAGAAGAGGTTATTTATTGCATTTGTATTCCACCTTTTTCTCCAAGTTCACCCCCATAACTCAGTGAATCCCTACAACGACACTGTGAAGTAGGCTAAGAGGCTATGACCAGTGAGCTTCATGGCTGAGTGGGGGATTTGAACCCTGATCTCCCAGCTTCTAGCCCTACACTCTAACCACTACACCACCCTGGCTTCCTGAAGCACTTCTGCAACGGGGCAGCTCTATAAATTAAGTTGGTAAATAAACATGCCAAAATCAAAAGGTCATTTAGAGAAGGACCTGAAATATTTTTTTTTCTTGAAGCTTGAATTTGTTTTATTCTGGAATGTTTTATTTGATGTTTTAATAAGTTGTAAACTGCTTTGAGATTTTTTTTTAAAAAAATAAGAAGTGGAATAGAAATGAAACAAATAATAAAAATAAATTTCATTGCAAAAAAAAAAAAGGCACCCAGACATTCTCGTTGCGGCAACTGCAACATAGGTTTAAGGTGCCCTTTGGTGGTTAGCTGACATATCTGGGTTCCAAACACTTCCTCAGTTTCTCGGTTCTAACCTGATCTGACGCCCACAGACACATGCAGGCTAAAAGCGCCATCTGAAAACTAACATCGCTGACCCCGCAACCTATTTCAGGCAGAGGCTCTAATCATCACATACTAATTAATAATCCACGGTCTCTTTGTGTATGGCAAATTGCAAAAAAAAACTATAAAAAAATGCGGTCAAGCAATTAAAATTCCAATGCTCAGTTCCTTCCTCATCCCCACTGCCGGTACTTTCACCCTCCACGCCGAAAATGACAGGAAACAAGGAAGCGGCAGTTGGACAAATTAAGCCTCTGGCACATGCCGAGGGCTCCGCGTTTGTTGCTTGCTTTGCAAGGCAAGGCAGCGCAGTGTTTTAAAAGAGCACTTCATTTGTGCGCAGTCCTGCCAAGCCCCCAAAACATTTCCACAATTAATCCTTTGTTACTATTCGCAGATGACATTTGGGGGGGGGGCGGAAGCAAAGAAGAAAAGCATGCGTCTAACGAAGGGAAGCCAACACGGCAAATTTCATCAAATATATCATACTAAGAAGCTTCTGGGGTGTCTTATGACTCATGCAGGTTAGCAAAAAGCGGCGGCAGCAACAAAAGGGGCTACAGTTCGTTGTCTGGGGAGGACCTGTAGCTGAGGGGTGGAGCAACTGCTTTGCATGTAAGGAGGTCAGGATCAATCCCTAGCTTCTCCAGGTGGAGCTATCTACGTAACCAGAATATTATGAATCAAAGATCTGACTAAGAGCCACCAGCCCAGCTTAAAGGAAGCCATCGTTTGGCAGCAGTCACCTATTGAGATCCTTCTTCTTCTTCTTCTTCTTCTTCTTCTTCTTCTTCTTCTTCTTCTTCTTCTTCAGCGATCACTCATGGCCGAGTAAGATTGTCTTCCGTGAACATGGTCTTAACAGTGAGTCCATAAGTGACCGTGGAGGCCAATTCTGGATCCACATGTCCTTCCACAGTGGGGACATAGGTTTTCTGGCAGGAGTTGATCATGGTGAAGGTTTGCCAAGTGTGCCTTCCTCTTAGTGCGTTTCTCCCTTTCGTCCTGAGTTTAAGTGTCTTCAAAGCCCATGACACCTTTGGTAAAGGCTCTTCTCCATGAATGATGGTGGCCACAACCTCCTCAAGCAAAAAAACTTGGAATGGAGGATCGCCTTGAGCCTGCAGAATGCCAGAATCCCATCAAAACCGACTGGATCGGAGCAAGTTTCATCAAGCATCATGCTTCCCGCAACAGTCGACACCCACCATTGGTACGTACACCCTCAGTGCAACCATTGGGCCAAAACAGGTGAGCCAACCCTGTTCAGTAGCTTAGGACCTGGCATCAGGTAGACTACCCCTGAACATGGAGGCTCTGTAAACCTGTCACGCATCACTGGGTGGGGAAGCACATATTGTTAACCCCCAACCCCAGTTTTAAAGCCTATGCATGTACGGATCTCCTCCAGTGGCCTGCCTGGTACATGGCAGAAATTCACAGAAGCTTGAGAAAGAAGCAAGAACGGCTTACGGAGGGCAAAACATGCAGCCACCATTCCAAAGCTGCCCCCAAAAGGCCCCAATACTGGGTAGCAGAGAGACCTCCAGTGCTCTCCTTTCCCTCACTACATAAAACCTATTTCTGTTTTACCAAGTCAGATGAGCAACTTGATAATTCACAGGGGACTTGCCCTTTACGTCTCAGAAATGCCACATACCAGGAGTTCAGGCATAGCGCTTTCAGTATGTTCGAGTGAATCTCAAATATTTGCAGAGCAGCATGGCAGGGAACGCCAGGAGTTGCGAAACAAGACAAACTTCTTCTCGCAAAATGATTTTAAAAGCAGTTTTCTGTTCGTGGGTAAAAGGTAAAGGGACCCCTGACCATTAGGTCCGGCCGTGTCCGACTCCGGGGTTGCAGCGCTCATCTCGCGTTACTGGCCGAGGGAGCCGGCGTACAGCTTCCGGGTCATGTGGCCAGCATGACAAAGCCGCTTCTGGTGAACCAGAGCAGCGCACGGAAACGCCGTTTACCTTCCCGCCAGAGCGGTACCTATTTATCTACTTGCACTTTGACGTGCTTTTGAACTGCTAGGTGGGTTCATGTTGAGCATCTGGACCAGGCTTCCTCAAACTCGGCCCTCCTGATGTTTTGAGACTACAATTCCCATCATCCCTGACCACTGGTCCTGCTAGCCAGGGATCATGGGAGTTGTAGGCCAAAAACATCTGGAGGGCCGAGTTTGAGGAAGCCTGGTCTTGACCCTCTACCTTTGAATATTTCATTCCCAAGTTGTTTGGCAACCTCTGTCTTTCCAGATGTTACTAGACGCTAACTCCCATCAGCCCCTGTCAGCATAGCCAAAATAGTTTTTTAAAAAATCAATTCAGGTAAGATAGGAGAGAAGAAGAAGAAGAGGAGGAGGAGGAGGAGGAGGAGGAGGAGGAGGAGGAGGAGGAGGAGGAGTTTGGATTTGAAATCCCGCTTTTCACTAACCGAAGGAGTCTCAAAGCGGCTAACATTCTCCTTCCCCTTCCTCTGTGAGGTGAGTGGGGCTGAGAGACTTCAGAGAAGTGTGACTAGCCCAAGGTCACCCAGCAGCTGCATGTGGAGGAGCGGAGATGTGAACCTGGTTCACCAGATTATGAGTCTACCACTCTTAACCACTACACCACACTAGATAAGAATAAGAGGGGCTGGGGACCATGAATCACTATCGTAGCACTGAAGGATGAAAGTAGTTCAGTAAGTTTACACAACCAGGAACTTGGGTTTATAATGTTACAAAATAATGAAAGCTACAGGACACTTCCACTACATATTGAGATGAACGCCTTTCACCATACCCCATCTCAACCAAGAAACTATCACTTTGGTAGCGTCATAACAATGAAAGCTCATTGACAAATATTTGTATATAGACTGATAATGTATTTGGCCCAGTTTTCATCCCACTGAACGTTGACTTCATTTTCCCATGCTTAAATGTACTAGCAGCTTCATGCCCAGCATAGCTCAGGAATCCTAAGAAAGCAAATGATTCGCGCAGTTTCTAAACCAACTAAACCAATGATTTAAAATCAGTGTAGTTTTGAAAGGCTCCACAGAATCATAAAATTGTAGAGTTGTAAGGGGCCCATAAGAGTCATCTAGTCCAACCCCCTGCAAGGCAGGAATCTTTTTGCCCAACATGGGGCAAAAAAAAAACACCCCACGACCCTGGGATTAAGAGTCTTGTGCTCTACCAACTGATCTATCCATCCGCCATCCTAATATAAAATGGCATTCAGCTGTATACAAACACAGACCAAAACCTGCTCCTTGGTCTTCGGAAACCACCGTGCAAAATTGGGTTACGATACATTGAGAGCTGTACAAATGAACAGCGATCAGAAGAGTCACTTTTCAAAATAAACAGCAGGCTGGCAGAAGGTACCCAGAGTTAAAATTACTGTGATTTATAAATCGAGCATTTTGGTCGCCATTTCCTGAACCTTTCCCAACTCTACAATATCCATTTCGAGGCGAGGCAACCAGAACTTTACACGGCACTCCAAATGTGGTTGTGCCATAGATTTGTACAATGGCATTATGATATTGGCAGTTTTACTATCAAATCCTTTCCTGGCATTTTCATTAAGCTATTAAAAAGGACCCCAAGGTCTCAGTAAAAAGTGCAGAGAGCTGAAAGAGGAAGCTGGATGAGCGAAACTCTTTCCCGCTTCCTCTTTCGGCTCCATGTGCTTTTCCAAGGCTCAGATTTATTCTACTGGAACTAACTTTTACCCAGATCCCTCGGAAAAGCAGTATGTGTGCATGGGTGTTTTCTTGGGTGACGTCACTGGGGAGATGGGGGGGGGAGTGATCAGAGGAGGTGGTGCCCACAGCACTTGCTCTAAAATTCACATGTGCACACAAGCCAAAAAAAGCTGGCAACCTCTGATTGGAGGCCAGTTTCCTTGTTCAAACTTGGATTATGACAAATTTCCTCTTGGTGTACCATTTCTGGGCATCTGCATGCTTACTCAACAGGATCTTTCTAACTGCTGCATTTTGGACTGCAATGACTTTTCCCCTAGGGGAAAAAAGTTGCTTAATATGTCTAGGCAGTTTCCCCCCCCCCCCATTGTCTGGAAACACATTATGTAACCTGGGTGTTTTACTGAAGTTGTTCCTTGATTCTTTGGGCCCTGCTGTCATAGGATAACCCTTCGTCCCTCCACCAGTTTTCGCTTTGTCGTGAGACCATTTATCGGGATTATATGAGTGAGCAAATTGGAGAACAGAGGCGCCTGTATGTCACATGTTCTTGGCAACGAGACAGTATTTGTCTTACCTTCTAACAAATCATCGTTTATCTCAATTAGCCTTGGCGTTAGGAATACTTACATAACTTGCAGATAACCCCTATCGCTACAGCCGTACGGCATGAGCTGGCAACTTGTCATTATTCGTTCGGAATCTTTTGCCTGAACATACTGAGGACTAGGAACAGAGGCCCACTCTTTAAAAACCGTCAGAATAATGCCAGTAATCAGAGAACTGCAAGTTGTGTTGTTGTTCAGTCGTTCAGTCGTGTCCGACTCTTCGTGACCCCATAGACCAGAGCACGTCAGGCACCCCTATCCTCCACTGCCTCCCGCAGTTTGGCCAAACTCATGCCAGTCGCTTCGAGAACATTGTCCAACTATCTCATCCTCTGTCGTCCCCTTCTCCTTGTGCCCTCCATCTTTCCCAACATCAGGGTCTTTTCCAGGGAGTCTTCTCTTCTCATGAGGTGGCCAAAGTACTGGAGCCTCAACTTCAGGATCTGCCCTTCCAGTGAGCACTCAGGGCTGATTTTTTTAAGGATGGATAAGTTTGATCTTTTTGCAGTCCATGGGACTCTCAGGAGTCTCCTCCAGCACCATAATTCAAAAACATCAATTCTTCGGCGATCAGTCTTCTTTATGGTCTAGCTCTCACTTCCATACCTTACTACTGGGGAAACCGTAGCTTTAACTATACGGACCTTTGTCGGCAAGGTGATGTCTCTGCTTTTTAAGATGCTGTCTAGGTTTGTCATTGCTGCAAGTTAATTTAACTGCAAGTTAATTTAACCCATTAAAGCAAGTGGGCAGGAAAGATCTACTGGTAGATCTCTGTCTGATTTGCAGAGATTTCTCATTCCCATGTCTTTAGCTGGACTGGAGCTAAAAGTCGTGCATTCTCTGTGTGCTCCAATTCAGTTCTGGTGCTCAAAGCAAATTCCTGGACTCATAGTTCTTTGACTTGTACATCTTTTGAACCAGGTTCCCTCAGAAGTTTGGGAGGGGCGGCCTGGAAGAGGGCTATCTTTGTGGCAACCTCTAGGTCAGGGCTTCCCAAAAACGAGTCTCTAGCTGTGTTTGGACTACAACTCCCATAATCCCTAGTTAGCAAGATAAGTGGTCAGGGGTGACGGGAATTGTAGTCCAAAAACAGCTGGAGATCCTTTTTTGGGGAAACCTTGCTCTAGATTGTGGTCCCCCAAATAGATGCACCTGCATCTTCATTGTATACCTTCTGCCCCATGCTGAAAACACGCCACTTACCCGTAGGTATTTGAGATTTAAGGTATTTTTGTTTCTGTGTGACCCACCTCTGTTGCTGATTTTATGCTGTTCTGCTCCATTTGGAACAGTTTTACTTGTTTTATAATTGCAATTGTTTAATCCGTCTTTTTTATAATTGTCTATTCTGTTGCTGCAACCTGCCTGGGGACCTGATGGCGAAGGCGGGGGAGACATTTTGGGTTGTATTCAGTGTTTGTCATCCTCAGAGTAGATACACAGGTCCATTAATTTCAAGGGGTCTACTCTGAGCATTAACAACACAAGATGCTACCTTGCTCTCTCTCTCTCTCTCTCTTTCTCCTGTATAGCGTAAAAAACCACCCCAAAACAAGGCAGATTCCAAAAGCCTTGAGTCCACCCAAAAGTACATTAACAAGAAGTTTAAAAATTTAGCTGGGAAGCTATCTGGAGTTTGTCCTTATTTGTCAACTTCCCTGACCTTTCGTCTCATTTTTTAAAAGATGGTGAACCTGCAGGGAGAAGTATGTGTTGTTGCTTACTTTAATATCTCTCTCTCTCTCTCTCTCTCTCTCTCTCTCTCTCTCTCTCTCTCATGTCCAGCACCTATTAGTGTTTTTGGGGGGTTGGACTATATGACCCTTTCAGTCCCTTCGAATCCTATGAACTCGGAGCACCAACTCTGTCCATTCACCATCTGAGCATGAACCAGAGAAAGATACACACACACACACAGAGAGAGAGAGAGAGAGAGAGAGAGAGAGAGAGAGAGAGAGAGAGAGAGAAATAGATTGCACTGCTCTCATCGACTATTAAGGAATGAGATAGCTTAGTTGGTAGAGCAAGAGACTTTTAAACTCAAGAGTCATGGGTTCAAGCCTCACATTGAGCAAAAGATTCCTGCATTGCAGGGGGTTGGACTAGATGATCCCTGTGGTCCCTTTCCAACTCTACAATTCTATGGTTCCATTATATACCTGGCTGTATAATGCCTTATATCAGCCCCAATCCTCTCCGAAGCCTTGTCATCTAGGAAAGGACAACAGAATAAAACAAACACAGTGCTGGTTGCCATCAGCAATCTGGCCTTTAGGGTCCTTGCCACTGTCAATTTGTCTCCTAGTTTTTAAAGGACAACAACGAAGTCCTAGCTTTTCCGCAAATGTCACAGCGAGATAAACAATTTAACATTTATAATGTCTCTCATCTGCAGCTTCTCAGATCTCTCTCACCTGCATGCAAACACACACACACACGTTCCCTGGGAGTTCCCAGTGTCAGAAACTCAGATATATAAGCTAAATGACAAACGGCACCTTAAATCACAGTCGACACTGCAGAATCTCTAGGAGCCATCTGCACCCTTCCCTGGTGAGATTTTTTTATTGCTATTACTATTTTTCATTCCATTTGTATACCGCTTTATATTTCCGGGGGGGGGGGCGCTCAAAGTGGTTTACAACACATTAAAACATCAAATCCAGAAGAAAACAAATTCTAGCTTCGAGGAAAACATTCCAGACCCTTCTCCAAGTGTTTGATTTGATGTTTTAATGTGTTGTAAACTGCTTTGAGATTTTTTCTTTAAAATATAAAAGCGGTATAGAAGAAATAATAATAATAATAATAATAATAATAATAATAATAATAATAATAATATCCCATGGGAGAAATGGCACAGACACTGATAATGCCAAGGCTGCAAGTTCAATCCCTGGATGGGACAGTTGCAGGGGGCTGGACTAGATGACCCATGACCCCCAGGGTCCCTTCCAACTCTATGATTTATCTATGATTCTGTTGTGGTGGCTGCAACCTAGCTTTAAGGTGCGGCAAGTTTGTGTATCCAAGTTTCTAACATGGACTGTAATCCAGACAAAGTGAGGCAGCAGTGAATCACACCGAAATCAATAAAAATTGTATACTCAGCTATGTGATCGCGTTTGCACAGCCAACCTGCGCACTTAAATCCCACTTCAGCGATGTGATCAAGGGATGACTCGCAGGTGCGAAGCAGCTTGCAGCAAAGACACCAGAACATTTCTCTTAACCACTGTTCAAATCACGAGGGGAAGGCGGTTGTATGAACAGCACCTAAAACTTCAGCTGCCGAGTTTGGTGTTCAGGAGAACTAGAAATGCATCCTGGCTTCCAGACAATTGGGAAAATCATCTGCTTTGCAGGCAAAGTTCAAGTCCCAAGTTCAAGTCGCAGTATCACTGGATAGGGCTAGGAATGTCCCCTGCCTGAAACCATGCAGAGATACTGCCAGTCAGTGTCAGCAATGCTGAAGTAGATGGGCCAATGGTCTGATTCGGTGCAAGGCCATTTCCTAAGTTCCTAACAGCTTGCAGGCGAAAAAGAAAAGTACTCCATTTATTCAGCAAGACAAACTCTGCACGCCTGATTTAAACGATTCTATTTCACATTTTAAAATTTCCCCGATTCTGCCAGGACGTGTTACTCTGCCCAAGGATGTTGACACTCGCCTGCTGGGAATCGTTTTATATGCTTCCACTGAGTTCTAAAAAACGATACTGCAATTTCCACACAATCCAGCTTCCTGAGTCACTGCCTCTTATCAGATAACCGTTGCCGGCGCAGTCCTTTTAACACCTGTCCTTCCCAAATTGGCGTTCTTATCTTGCTATTATGGTAAGGTTAAACCGATAGTTCTGCTTCTTGCGTTCCATGTGAGAAACCTTAGTGCATTTCCCCAGCAAAGAATACAGAAAGCCAAGATCAGTAAACAGGAGAACCAAACACTAATAAAGGTTTTTCCTAAACTGTGTTGCACACTACAGGGCTTGAATGCTTGAATGTCAGGTTCCCTTCTGAGGAAAAACCTCCTTGAACATAGAAAATTAGCACACCCATCACCCTCAGGGTTGTGGGTTCGAGCCCCATCTTGGGTGAAAGATTCCTGTATTGCAAGGGGGTTAGACTAGAAGACCCTCAGGATCCCTTCCAACTCTAGCATTCTATGGTTCTACGGCTCCCGTTATTTCACCATGCCAAGCTTACTTCAGAAGCACGCGGCCACGAGAGGGGCTGTTGTTGAGCCTGAGAGGCAGACACTTGGGGAGCCTGAGGACTTCTTGCTTTATTGTTTCGAGCGGCTGAGATGTTTAGCGCTGGGGGGACGGGACGCATCTCCTGCCCTCTTTCCACAGCTTTTGAAGAAGGCAAGGTAACCTCAACACTAGTCGTGCAGGGAATCAAGTTCAGAGTAATTTCAGAAGACCCTCAGAAGAGTGGAGAGAGGAGGCTCATGGCAAAACCAAATTCTGGCTGGCTACCAAGGCAGGGCTAGATTTAGGAACATAAAATCATAAAACTGTAGAGCTGGAAGGGGCCACAAAAGTCATCAATGTCCAGCCCCCCAGGGATCTTTTGCCCAACGTGGGACTCGAACCCACAACCTTGAGATTCAGAGTCTCATGCTCTACCAACTGAGCTATCCCAGCTGGATGAGAAGTGGCCTGCTGGATCTGCCCAATGGCCCATCTTCTCCAAGAGCACTCTGCCTTCCTGCCGTTTCCAGCAACTGATTTTCAGAAGCATCGCTGCCTCTTGACTGCGGAGGCAGAGCAGATCCATCGAAGCTGGTACCCATGGATCTGTCGACCCACTGCAAGTCACAACACTGCACCCCATCCCAATTCTTAACCGTTCCGCACTAAAACGAACACCGCTTCAATCTTCCGAAGGGAAATCTGAGGCCAAAGAGGAGATTCCGTTCTAGCAGACATACTATCCACTCCCTAGCTGCAAGGCCAGGTCTTGATGTCCGTGAGAAAGAGTGGGAAACATCCCTGGTATTTAAGCTCATATTTTATCACTTGCTCTGCTCAGGTCCTGTTTCGGAACAAAAACACAGCTGCAATGTTAGCTGAACTGGTCGGGACGGCTTGTTACGGCCACGCTCTGCACAGGAAGGAAAGAGGCTCTTTGATTATTCCATAAAATGTTGCCTTTACGACACTATCCAAATCATAAAAGCAAACCGTCTTATCTCAGGTTTCCCCCCTCGCAGGCTGTACCTCATTGCTGCGTTCGTCCTTCCCTTCAAAGGAACCAACGTTATATTAAAAACGAAGTCGGAATCTCTCCAGAGTCTTTTAAAAGAAGAAGAAGAAGAAGAAGAGTCCAGGCAGGGAGACAAAATTCACCGTGGCTTTCCTTTCTAGAGATTTTTACCCGTTGCAAATTCATTTAGAGAACGGCACAGAGGCAGTTTGGCCTGAGGGGGGACTGGAATCCATGATCTGCCAAATGCCAAAGGTTATAGGGTCTCTCTCTCTTCATTTCCCTCTCTCCTATGACCCTTTATTCCTTGAAATAAATACCCATATTCTGCCATCTGACACACACACACAAATTCCCACTGAGAATCTAAACTTTTTACAAAAGAAAGTACAACCAAATTTCTAGCCCCTTTGGCTAAGACATGCGCCACTGTGACCTGGTTTGGATGTTAAACCCTAAATCGCATGTTTAGCATTATGTGCATGGACTTGCTCCTGTCTCTTCTTCCAGAACAGTCAAGATGAGGAAACAGGAAGCAGCTACCGGTACTTCCATTTTTCAGCTAACTGCAACTTGCCGTTTCACTCAAACTAGGGACTCTGTTTGGTTTTAAGGCTTGGCCTGCGGTCAGAATTTATCGGGGACAGTGCTGAGTTCAGACGTCCGTGATACGAGGCACTTTGGGCTGCCTCTGACTTGCGTGAACAATTCCAGGTCCTTTAGTTATGATGGTGGGGGCTTCTCCATGGGGTCTGACACCTCACTCGGTAGGGTGTGGGATTCTTAATCTCAAGGCCGTGGGTTCGAACCCCACGTTGGGCCGAAAGATTCCTGCATTGCCAGGGGTTGGAGTATCAGGGGTCAGCAAACTTTTTCAGCATGGGGCCGGTCCACTGTCCCTCACACCTTGTGGGGGGCCAGAATATATTGGGGGGGGGGAAGAGAATGAATTCCTATGCCACACAAATAACCCAGGGATGCATTTTAAATAAAAGCACACATTCCACTCATGTAAAAACACCAGGCAGGCCCCACAAATAACCCAGAGATGCATTTTAAGTAAAAGCACACATTCTACTTATGTAAAAACACCAGGCAGGCCTCACAAATAACCCAGAGATCCTGACCATTACACCTGAATGCAGTCTATGTGACTCTCAGAAACAAAACAAGAATTTCACATGGCAGCACATCAGTGACCTGCATAGTTATTTGCAGTTTTCCCTACCTTACAGAAGCAGAATATATTGCGCAAAACAAGTGCAGAAATGGGCAAATCAGCTCAAGTTGCATACTTTATGCTGGTCACAGAATCCAGCTTCTCCTTGCTGCAGAATTTTAATTTTGCTTTAGCAATGAGTCTATGCACAGCCCTTATTATTATTGGGCATGAATTTTTATTCTGACGGTGGCGTTGGCTTTCCATTGACGGAGAGCATTCTGAGCTAATGATTTTTGACTGTAATTTCCAATTGAATTAGGCACACAAGCCCCTTTTACTGGAACGCTTTATTGGCAATGCCAAGTTCTGAGCAGAAGCCGTTTGTTTTGTTTTGTTTTGTTTTTCTGGATGGGGAAAACAAACAAACTACAAACCCAGTTTTGCCATCTGTTCTGTAAAGTCAAGACCAGCAACACACGTCCTCTAGCACATCCCCAAAGGGAAACTGAAGTCTGGTCTATGTTATTTCTGTTCACGATTTATGAGTTGCCAACCATCATAGAGATCTCTAAAAGAACACAGGACCAGATCAAAATTAACATTCCGAATATGCTAGAGCTAAAAGAAGACGGTCTTCACCGCACACCAAAATCCATATAATGTCAGCACCTGCCTCATTCCCCCCATGGGAAAATGTTGCATAATGCAGGAGCTATTGCGCTGACTGCTCTCTTTTGGATATAGAGAGATTTAATATATTTCATAGACTTGTCGACCAGGCAGGGACAAGGGTCATCTAGACCAAGCCCCTGCAATGCAAGAATTTTTCGCCCAACATGGGGTTCAAACCTATGACCCTGAGATTAAGAGTCCTGTGCTTTACCGACTGAGTTACAGGGGAAGGGCCATTATCTCAGTGGTAAGAGCATCTGCTTTGCAAGTTCCAAGGTTCAGAGAGAAACCCTTGCCTCAAGTCACAGAGAGCTGCTGCCAGTCAGTGTAGACAATATGGAGCTGGATAGACTATTTCATGATTTTTACCCTTTTTTCATTTATATACCACCTTGCAAAGATCTCAAGGTGGGGTACATAGTTCTTCTCCCCATCTCTCTCTCTCTCTCTCTCTCTCTCTCTCTCTCACTGTTTTACAATTTAGAGTATTAATTTAACCTTAAAACATCAATGACTTACCTTCTTCTCTTTCAATGGTTCATTTTGCATATTATAAATCCCTGCATATTTTACATAAACTAACATTCAGTATTCCATTATTACATCCATCAAAACTCATTTACACTGTTGGTTTTATCTTAATGCTGCCAACGTTTTCAAGTATACACCATTCCCCCCCCCCCATATATTCAATAAACGTTTTCCAATCTTCTTTCAACATACCGGTATGTTCTTCTTGTTCTCTTATTCTATATGTTAATCCTGCAAGTTGTGCATATACTGTCAACTTAAGCTGCCATTCTTCTTCGGAGGTACGTTAGGCTGAGAGGCCAGTTACTGACTCCAAGGTCACCCAGTGAGCTTCATGGCTGAGCGGGGATTCGAACCCTGGTCACCCAGGTCATAGCCCAACACTCTAACCATTACACCATACTATTCCTTATTTTATTCTCACAGCAACCATGATAGGTCAGTAGACTGGGCTGAGAGAGATAAGGGCCTGCTCGGTCAAGGTCCCACAGTGAGCTTCATGGCTGAGTAGGAGATTCCATCTGCGTCTTCCCAGTCCTGATCCAGGCCTCTAAACACAGGACTTGGTAAATTCCCTCCCCCTCCCAAGCAGTTGGTTAGACTGCAACTCCCATAATTCCTGGTACCACTGGTCCTGCCAGCCGCAGCGCATGGAATTTGGACTCCAACAACATCTGGAATGCTCAAATCCATGCTCTAACCACTACCCCACACTGCCAGCATTCTCTCACTTCATTCTGCTGCGTGTGCAGACCATGCATGCACAGGTGGCAAGAAATATTCAGCAGTATTTGGCTGCCGCCACTGCAGTTCTTCTTCTTCTTCTTCTTCTTCTTCTTCTTCTTCTTCTTCTTCCCCCTCCTCTGTCCCCTGTTATAACATAATCCACGCAAATTCCACTTCATGTGCAAAACTTATACCGGACCCGCAAACGCCAGCTTTTTTTGGAGGGGAGACACAGAATTTGGGATGGAACAGATTCCCTCTCCCTTGCCCCCACTTTTAAGCATGGTGTGTCCTTACAGCATTGTCGAGAGCTGTAATAACAGAATGTATCAGCGACCTGGTGGCCTTGTTTATAGCCAGCTCTGGGTACTCTGTGCTTCATCAAAACTAAAGGACAAAAAGAATTATGGGAGACACAGCGATAAGCCACAGCAAAAAGCTGTGGGAGACTAATGCTCACTTCCAGATCCTTTATTACCAATCACCTCAGCCTGGCAATTACGGACTAGTAAATCCCTTAGAATCATCCAAAAGACACCGATATGTTGCTCTTGTTGTTTCAAGCAATGCGGGCTTCGTCACTGTTAATCTCATGCACGCACTTCCACAATTGCACTCGTGTCCTGCTGCTTGCAGGTTTCCCACAGACAAGGGCTGGGCAATCTCTGGCTTTCAACATTGTGATATTCCGATATATCACTATGTCTGAAATAAGGACGGAGCTCGGTAGAGGCATTGGCTGGGTTTAAAGTTTCTCCTGCATCGGGATTTTTGACAGTGCCTGCTCTCATAATATGCAGCCTCCTGTGAGATTATATGGGCTGGATTAGATCCAGATCCTGCGACACTTCTTAAATTCTTGTGCACCTACATGACTAATTGGCACCAGCAACTTCCAGAACAGGGTCCCTTTCAACCCTACGATTCGTTTCTGCGGCACATCACAAAGGGTTTAAAAAAAATCATGGAAATTGTTCAGTATTTAAGCGCAACTCTCTCCAAAACCACATTTTTGTATGCAGTTTTGACTAATGTGCACATTTCTGCAAACAATTTCCCCCACCGTAATGCATTTGTGAACACGCTGTTTGGGTGGAGGAGGGCATTGCAAAATTCAGAGATGTGCACATTTTGAACCCTAAGCCGTGCTTCGGTTTGCGTATTAGTTCAAAGAGTGCCAGTTGGGTTGTTTCTCTTCAAAAAGCGAAACCGAACTTTTCCATCTGTAGCAACCTGTGACGTTTGAGGATGTTGTCAGAACTGTGGAAATGAGTCATGCAATGGAACGTCTGAGCAACAGAGAGTCAGCGAGAAAGAGCGGCAAAGGGTTAGGCTCCCCTGCAGGGGTGTGTGTGTGTGTGTGTGTGTGAGAGAGAGAGAGAGAGAGAGAGAGAGAGAGAGAGAGAGAGAATGAACTGGAGCTGTGCCAAGGAGAGATACTGGAGAAAATGTCAGAATATTTAGAATATCCTGGAAGTCCATCTCCTCCTTCTCCAGCATGCTTGCTACCTAAATATCTGATGCAGAAGACCTTCCCTGCATCCCGTCTATGTTCTCTGTAGAAGCAGCAAGTTAGTCTATCACCTTGCGCCATGTGTGCCCCTCTCCTGCTGTTTCCCACCAGCTAGTGAAAACCTTTCTACCCTGGTAGGCAAATACTGTACACATCTCAAATTCCTTTGCTCAATGTTCCTTTGGTCAAAAACACAGGGAACAAAAGACAGTGGCTTCCACCACAATTTTTCCTCCAAAGTACTGCTACGCACAGCCATTCTGTTAAAGTTCAGTTGAGACATAATGCTGAACCATGGTTAACGGTAAGCGTGGCTTGCCACCTTCAGACTGGTTAGCATCCCAAGCATATGGTAGAACCACGGTTGAGTCGGCTAAGCTTTCCCTGGAAGGATGTAAAGAGAGAGATACCAGCAGGATCTGCTCCATAACTTGCATGTAGGTAGGGAAGGAAATTGCCTTAACCATGGTTTCCTCGATGCATCTGTAGTACCGGTACTTAACCATGGTTAAAGAAAACCGATAAAATCATGTCTGTGTGGGAGCTGAATAATAATAATAATGGCAGACTTCTAGAAGAATCAAAATTACCTCCCCCTTTCTCCAACTCCGAGGGACAGTGTTAGCTGGATTCAGCACTTTTGGCACAGCCCCTGCTTCAGAATTTTGTTGACATATTAATGTTGCTCTTTAATACCAGGCCCAGCATAATCAATTTCCACTTGGAGTGATGACTCATGCAAAATATCTGCTAACATAAAATAAAACAAGTGCTATACATGGAGAGGAACAGTGGACAAAGTGGACATGAAAGGCTCAGCAGATTCCACTGGACCAGAATGTGTTTGATTTCAACTTGAAAGACATTTTTAAATATATATATATATATGCGCCAACTAATTGCACATTCTTAAAAGCTGATGCAGCACTTTGAGAATCTAGGAAGCAGTAAGATGGAAGTAATTATAGATGCTTACAGAAGTTTCCGGAACAGGGAGTCTTTGCAGTAGAGCAGTGATGAGAATGAGCAGTAAGGCAGGCGCACTTTGTACAAATCTCAGTTCAGCCAAGAACTGAGTACCTTAAAAGACACTCTTCCTCAGCATTGGTCTACCTTACAGGGTTGATAGTGGGACGCGGGTGGCGCTGTGGGTTAAACCACATAGCCTAGGGCTTGCCAATCAGAAGGTCGGCGGTTCGAATCCCTGCGACAGGGTGAGCTCCCGTTGCTCGGTCCCTGCTCCTGCCAACCTAGCAGTTCGAAAGCACGTCAAAGTGCAAGTAGATAAATAGGTACCGCTCCGGCGGGAAGGTAAGCGGCGTTTCCGTGCGCTGCTCTGGAAGCGGCTTTGTCATGCTGGCCACATGACCCGGAAGCTGTACGCCGGCTCCCTCGGCCAGTAAAGCGAGATGAGCGCCGCAACCCCAGAGCCGTCTGTGACTGGACCTAATGGTCAGGGGTCCCTTTACCCTTTACCTTTACCGGGTTGATGGTCAGTTTACAAGATATTTGAGGCACTTCAAGCATCTAGAAAAAGCACTATATGAATACTAACCATGATAAAAGTTTTTATGGCATTACCCTAATAATATTTATAAGCATACTCTCGCTGCCTTCAGAAAATCTCAGTACGGTTTCCCAGGGCTTAAGCACTTCATCTCTTGATGGCAACTCCAGAAAATATCTGTTTTTGCTACTGGTGTTCTGGAGATGGCAGCAGGCCCTGTTTCGCCAAGCCTGTCCGCAAAGCCGCCCCCAAAATTTTCAGCCTGTTGTGAGAGCAACTGCATGGCATTTTAGCAACTTCTCCAATTGCTCAATTGCCCAGAATGAAGATTACTCTCCTGAACATTTCATTTGAACTGGACTGGGTCTCTCTCCTATAGTTTCTAGGTTAAGTCACTTATGGAGAAAACACTGTGCTAAGTGGAAGCAAACTTTACAGTGAAACATCCTTTTGTGAAATCCATCCACTTCTGTTCAACGTTTCCTAATTCTAATGAAGATCAGCAAGTTTTTTATTGTTGACACAGCACGGCTCAAGTTTTTTTTACCTACCTAAAATAAAAAAAGGATCTGCTTGCAGTAAAAGTGGAAATAATTACGGTACATCAGAAGTTTCAGGCAAACAAAAATCCACAAAGAGCATAAACTGTACCAAGCCACTTGCAAAAATGAGGCTCTTTGGGGCAACTTAAACCAGGACAGCAACTTATCAAGCAATATAATCTAACACTTTGCTGAAGCTAAGCAGGTTTAGGTCTGGGTCAATGTCCAGATGGCAGAAAGCCAGCAAATCACTTGACAGAAGTAGGGAATGTTAGGAGCTTAGATCTATAAGCTAGCAAGCAAATGGCTCCTTAAACCACGGTTGTAGTCGATGGGGCACAACTCTCAACCTTTTCCTTTTTTGTGGGAAATTCCCATATTATAGCATTTGGAAACAGCAGGGAGGGTTGACAGCTATGTGATGGGGTGCTGGGGACAAAAATTTAAGCCGGGGTGGTCATCTTAGCCAGGCTGTTTTTTTTTTGTGAACTTCCTGCAGGTTGGCCACCCGAAGAAGGAATGGAAGCAGCCATCTCAGAGAGGAGCCTGCCTTCAGAAGATAAACAGAACCGTCCACTTTTATTTCCTTTTTAAATGCTTCGTAGCAATCGCGCAAATTGTTAAATGTACTGCTGTTGCAATTTTGACCAAAGCCTGGCCGTCTATTGAAGACACAATGTAAGCCTTTGTTTGCCACCAGTGGAAAATATGGCGGCAAAGGCTGAAAGAAACACAAAAGGCTCTTTAAAAAAGGAGGAGGTAAGCAGTCTAAGCTCGTGGCTGAAACCTACATTGTTATTGTCAAAACAAAATAAAATAAAAAATTCCTTCCAGTAGCACCTTAGAGACCAACTACAGTAAGTGGTTTCCCAACGAACACTTCCTCTGGTGCATTAAGCCATTGCCATGACCCACTGTTCAGTCAATAGAATATGCAACCCATAATCTCAAGGTTAAGTGTTCGAGCCCCACGTTGGGCAAAGAGATTCCCGCCATGCAGGGGGTTGGACTAGAAGACCCTCATGTTTGTTGTTGTTCAGTTGTTCAGTCATGTCCGACTCTTCGTCACCCCATGGACCAGAGCATGCCAGGCACACCTATCTTTCACTGCCTCCCGCAGTTTGGCCAAACTGATGCTAGTCGCTTCGAGAACACTGTCCAACCATCTCATCCTCTGTCGTCCCCTTCTCCTTGTGCCCTCCATCTTTCCCAACATCAGGGTCTTTTCTGGGGAGTCTTCTCTTCTCATGAGGTGGCCAAAGTATTGGAGCCTCAGCTTCAGGATCTGTCCTTCCAGTGAGCATTCAGGGTTGATTTCTTTAAGGATGGATAAGTTTGATCTTCTTGCAGTCCATGGGACTCTCAAGAGTCCCTTCCAACTCTACTATGATTCTATGGGCAGAATGCTGACATTTAGCCAATTAAAGATCCCGCTGGGGAGATCTGGTGGATAAGCTTCTCTCACACTAACTCACCATCAAATTTGGAGTCACAGAAAGAACTCCTTCCCACC
The DNA here is from genome assembly GCF_009819535.1 of Lacerta agilis. NCBI lineage: Eukaryota > Metazoa > Chordata > Lepidosauria > Squamata > Lacertidae > Lacerta > Lacerta agilis. Next base: position 72,318,708 of record NC_046318.1, read on the forward strand.
CCCTGCCCCACCATCAGATTGACTTTGCCGCGCAGTCAGTTTTTCGCTGCAGTGCATGGCTTAGCTTGCTTCCAGAGGAGCCCAGGAAGTATTTGCTCCACAAGGAATACTGCAACTCAGGCGACCGTCTGCACCATACATCTAAAGCACTATTAGACCACTTCAACAGGAACGGCTTCCTTCAAGGAACCCTGGGAAATGTAGTTTGTTAAGGGTGCGAAGACAGCATCTTAAAAAGCAAAGACATCACCTTGCCAACAAAGGTCCGTATAGTTAAAGCTATGGTTTTCCCAGTAGTAATGTACGGAAGTGAGAGCTGGACCATAAAGAAGGCTGATCGCCGAATAATTGATGCTTTTGAATTATGGTGCTGGAGGAGACTCTTGAGAGTCCCATGGACTGCAAGAAGATCAAACCTATCCATTCTCAAGGAAATCGGCCCTGAGTGCTCACTAGAAGGACAGATCCTGAAGTTGAGGCTCCAGTACTCATGAGAAGAGAAGACTCCCTGGAAAAGACCCTGTTGTTGGGAAAGATGGAGGGCACAAGGAGAAGGGGATGACAGAGGATGAGATGGTTGGACAGTGTTCTCAAAGCTACTAACATGAGTTTGGCCAAACTGCGGGAGGCAGTGAAGGATAGGCGTGCCTGGCGTGCTCTGGTCCATGGGGTCACGAAGAGTCGGACACGACTGAACAACTGAACAACAACAAGGGTGCGAAGAGTTGTCCAGAGATCCCTCGCAGAGATACAATCAATCCCTCTCCGCAGCAATCTCCAAATGTATGGGCCAGTATTCAGCTAAAAAGCTGTGTTAGTACAATGACTTTTAGCTGTGCAATGTAACGTTCCCAGCCTCTCCCTTCCCCATGTATCCCCCCTGAATCTGCTCCAGGGATTAGGGTGTGGGTGGGTGTTTGTTTGCATGGGTGAAGCGGTTGGAATATCCACAGCGATACCAACTGCTGATGTTTCACTTGCACTTTATGGAAGAAAAACTTTGTTTCCCTTTGTAAAAAGGGCAACCCAGGAAGCTGTGTTATTAACTACTGAACAAGGTGCATCATCAACAAGATTACGATGCCTCCTTATTCCCGCCGGGTCATTTAGTGCTGGCATCGCACTGCAAACATACAGCTAGTTCAGGGAACGGAAACTTTGCTGTTCTCGGATTCTCTCTCTCTCTCTCTAGTCTAATAATGCCACTTTTTTAAAAAATGAACTTTAAAGGACACAGGGCTTGCATTGAAAAGGGGAACTAAATTACCTATAGCCCTGTCATGGTCATGTGCAGAAGATTCAGACAAATCCTGAATCTCTCTGAAGAGCCTGGAAAGGGAGAAATTTGGGGGCAATTCAGGCAGGGCCCGATTTAGGTATGAGGACCTAAGCTACTGAAAGTAATGGGGCCCTTTATATGTCCAGCTGTCCTTTGTCAACCACAAATTGCCGCAGTTTTTTGTGTTGAATATATGCGGGGGGGGGGGCATTACTTACATCATAGGAGCCTACACAACACAAAACACTGTTGCTGCATGTAGGCTTTATCTTATTTGTTTTTTATCTTATATTTTGGAAATGTACATCCAGTTTTTTGTCCTTTTAATTTTTGGGGGGCCCCCAAGAGAGTGGGGCACTAAGCCAGGAGTCGGCAAGGTTTAGTGGCCATGGGCTGGATCACCCCCACGGAGATCATCCGTGGGCCGGGCCAGCACAGCGTGACACCGGAAATTGCATCTGCACATGTTCGCGGCGCTGGAAATTGCTTCTGCGCATGCCCAGACGCCGAAAATTGCTTCTGCGCAGGTGTGATTTTCAGCGTCTGGGCATGCGCAGATGCGATTTCTGGCGCCACTTGGCGAGTCCCCGCGACGCACTGCACTGGTTTAGCACAGCGTGGGGGGGGGAACTCGCCGAGCGGGCGGCTCGGTTCGGGGACGGCTTGTGGGCCGGTAAAACGGTCTTCGTGGGCTGCATCCGGCCCATGGGCCGCACGTTGCTGACCCCTGCCCTAAGCTATAGCTTGTTTAGCTTATACATAAATCCGGCACTGAATTCAGGGGAAATGATTTAAAAACAACAACAACAACAACAACACCCATTGCAAACAGCACGCCTGCAAAAAGGGAAACGCTAGTTCCCAAGTGCCACTCATCTTGCTCCTCGCCATATTCTGGCAGCCAAATTTTGCAGCGGTTGAAGATTACAAACTGTCTTAAAAAGCAGATCCATGAAGGTAGTGCTGCAGTTCCACCTGGTAAGTTGGCCGCCTGCATATCTCCTTCCAATATCTCCCTACTAGTGGCCGTTCTCTTGTTTCCCCATGGTGCCGAGAACATCTCAAACAAGAACTGAGAAGCGCTGAGCTCTGTGCTTTGTTGCTTCGTGCAGAACTTCAGGTTAGAAGGTCTTCGGGGTTATCCTGTCCTCTCTGGCTCCGCCAAGCCGCACGGTGCATTGGTTCCTCTGACCCGGCAGAGCTACAGTCCATCCATCAGTTTTATTGCAATCCAGCAGCCAGCTAATGATACACAAAATCAATGAGAGCAACAGCTACTGGTGGCATTCCAGGAGGAGTTATAAAGAGAATTGTAGCGGCGGCTGTAGAGGTGCGCTGCCAGAGATATCTGAGCCACCTCTCAGAAGTTTAACGAACCAAAAGAAAAAAGGGGGGAAACAGTCGGGGAAAGATAGTGGCCATTTGTATTCATTAAGTGTCTGCGAAATGCTTTGCGATGGTTTCCCTTAAAAAGTGGTGTAAATTAATTGGTAAGATAACAGGCCAAAGAAACACCAGGATGGTAAAAAGTTATCATTTATTTAAAAATATTCATAAGGTGCCTTTTATGGACAAAGTATCCGAAGGTAGCTTCCAGCAATATGTCACAATATACAGTTGGCTCTATCGGCAGCATGTGATCGTAGCTTCAATTTGGAAAGTCTCTACCTGCTCGTAAAGTTGTTTGAGAAGTCTCATCCCGGTTGTGATTAATGGTGGCTCTTCCTCTAAGCCCTTTAGTATCTCTATTTATTTAATATACCGTTTCGTCAGTTTAAACAAATCCTTCTTGCAATATATTCATTTGAACAATGACTTTTTCCTTGGTTGTTTATTATTATTATTATTAAGGTAGAGGAATTGTACATAAGCTGAGTTGCAAAGCTCAAGAGGTGCTCCCCATGGCCAATGTGCCTCATTTACAATATGCAAATATATTTATTTAATCAATTAATTAACAATTAAGTGCTTAGAAATCAAGACAATCCATTAAAGGGTCAGATAATCCCTTAAAAACCTCAACTCTACTGGGCTGATCATCCTAGCTTTTTATATATATATAAAACGGGTGCTGTTTCTTTCTTCTGTAAGTACAAAAACAAGTATGTCAACTTGCACACAACGTCATTTGACAGAAGAGTCTAGTGAGCCATAGAGGCGACTGGGAGGAAGATCGGACACCAGCAGAAAATCAGACATGCTACGACACTTGTGATCCAGAAAAGGCTACCTATTGTGCAAAATGATATGCTCTAAAAAATATACAAAGCAACACACCCTAAAAATGACAACACCCAATGTAATAAAACTGTATTAACAAATGCTACAGGATCTAACTGTAACATACACAGTGCATACAGCTGGAAAACTCGGTATTTTAACAATTTTTAATATGTATGAAAGGGATGCGGGTGGCACTGTGGGTTAAACCACAGAGCCTAGGGCTTGCCAATCAGAAGGTCGGCGGTTCAAATCCCCGCGACGGGGTGAGCTCCCGTTGCTCGGTCCCAGCTCCTGCCCACCTAGCAGTTCGAAAGCATTTCAAAGTGCAAGTAGATAAATAGGTACCCCCCAGCAGGAAGGTAAACGGCGTTTCCGTGCACTGCTCTGGTTCACCAGGAGCGGCTTAGTCATGCTGTACACCATGCTTCCACATGGCCCGGGAGCTGTACACCAGCTCCCTCGGCCAGTAAAGCGAGATGAGCACCGCAACCCCAGAGTTGTCCACGACTGGACCTAATGGTCAGGGGTCCCTTTACCTTTATTTTTTAGGGGCAAAAAGCACAAAGCCACAAATTATTTAGGGGCAAAAAGCACAAAGCCACCTTATTTTTATTTTATCATCATCATCATCATTAAGATTCATATACCGCCCTTCAACACAAGATATCAGGGCTTTTCACAAGATAAATTAGCTGTATACATTTCATGATATACATCTATATCTATCTACCTAATCACAATGTATAACAAGCATGTAAGAATGTTGTCATGCTGAAGTTCACTTGGCCACAGACAGGTGGCACTGTGAACTACAGTGTAACGAAAGACAGTGAGTGGGCAGCCCAAGCAAGCCATGGAGGGGAGCAAGGCTGGCTCCTCCAAATCCCAGGGGCCCAGGCTGGCTGGCACAGCTACTAGACCCCTTTGCCCTTCCCAGCCAGCTTGGAGAGTCTAGTGCTTCACAGCCGAGATCAAATGGGAAAAAAGGAAGATGACCACAAGATGGCCACAGCACAAGTTATCCCCTTAACCAGTTGTTGCTAACTAAATTAAATTTTAAGCAAATGTGCTCCACCTCCAGCAATCAGATGAGGAACAGTCGGACCTTTTAAGTGGACACCAACTCCCATCAGCCCCAACTAGTATGGCCAATGATTATTCATTCATTCCATTTTTATTGTGTACTATAAATTGTGACATATTGCTGGAAGCTACCTTCAGAGAGTTTTTCCTCTGAAAGGCGCCATATGAATATTTAAAATAACTGATAACTTCAAGCCAAACAAAACCCTATCATCCAAGTATCCAGTTGTTTTAAAATGCTGGAGTTGGAATAAATAGTCTTTAAATTTAATTTCGTTTGTCCCAGCTGGTTTGGGGAACACCTTGATACAGCCTCTCGGTAAGATACTTGTGTCCCATTTTCTGAGGCTGATAGAGAAGTATGGATAAGGAGGCCGCAGAATTATCCTTACGGTGGCAACAAATGAAAAGATTAGGAATGTAAAGTGGATCATTAGGGGATACCTCCCAGCAAACTAAGTGTGGGGCAAAAAACAAAGTTTTGGCAAAAACAATGGAACTATTCTCATCTCAAAAGTAGCCAACAAGAATCCTCGAGTTATATCAAAGTCTGATCAATCAAGCCAGATCAAATGAAAAGAAGAAGAAGAAAATACTTTATACTAAGCATTTCACTCCCTTTGGGGTTTAGTTTTCCAGCAAACGCATCTTTGAACCCATCTATCCAAAGGCTTGCCTTGATTCATTCTTGTGCCAACTCTTTAAAAATTGCTTTTATCTTAGGATGTTTTAACCCAGATCAACTTCTAGACTGGCAGAACATACAATGAAAAGGACAGTTTAGGCTTACATTTTAGCACGAGTGATATATTAAAAGCCCGTGTAATTTCAATCCTCTTTTTAAAAAAAGGTTTGCAAAGCTGAATTGCTTTTCCTTGCTCCAGGCTCCCTTCTGTTTCTTAATGGATTCTTTACCAAATCTATAAGATAACACGGGATGAGTTGCAGATATTTAAACAGGAAACCAATTAACTTAATGTAGGCACCACCTTTGAAGTCTCTCTAGTTGGCAACGTTTTCTCCCTTTTATCTGCTTTTTCTGTCATAATATATATGTGAACCAAAGAGAGTTGCGAAAATTGGTTTGTTTGTTTTTCCTTTACTCAGAAATTAAGGGTTTTGAAATATACCACTGAATCAGAAATTCTACCAATAACCGGTTATAACGTCGCCATCTTAAAACTTGTGCTTTGATTATTTTCTATGACTTTCCCTGAAACTGAAATGTTACGTTCACAAGATGTCAAGGAGTGTAGAGGCAGATACAACAATGTTTTTAAGAGTTGCGGAGCTGATTTGCAAGTGTATTTGCTGGCTCTGTCTGCGTGCAACACTGAACTATGGTTTAGGCTAACTTTCCGTGGAGGGAGTCTCGTGTATTTCTCACCCTCCGATTGGGCTTGACAATCCTAAAGATCATTGGCCTGCTGGGCTGAAAAGGTTCCCCAATTGCTGTAACTAAATTCATTATACCCACTTTGCACAGTTGGATGGTTCGCTGCAAATATGTGTCCTGGAGCAACTACGGCAAAGTTTGCGCATTCTTGCTAAAGCATGGGTGGGCACCCTCTTCTGGCTCTTTGGAATTCTTGGCAGGGGCAGCAAAAGAAAAAATGTCCCGATCAGCCAGCATTCTAAGCAGCGAGCAGGGCGGAAGCTGTTTCACGGACTGGCTTGCCACAAATCAAGCTCCCCTGGAACCGGAAGGGTGAGCAACTGCCCCTCCTTCAGTAGACAGAAAGCCAGTGGAAATACAGTGATACCTCTGGTTACGTTCTTAATACGTTAATCATAGAATCATAGAATCATAGAGTTGGAAGAGACCACAAGGGCCATCCAGTCCAACCCTCTGCCAAGCAGGAAACACCATCAAAGCATTCCTGACAGGTGGCTGTCAAGCCTCTGCTTAAAGACCTCCAAAGAAGGAGACTCCACCACACTGCTTGGCAGCAAATTCCACTGCCGAACAGCTCTCACTGTCAGGAAGTTCTTCCTAATGTTTAGGTGGAATCTTCTTTCTTGTAGTTTGAATCCATTGCCCCGTGTCCGCTTCTCTGGAGCAGCAGAAAACAACCTTTCTCCCTCCTCTATATGACATCCTTTTATATATTTGAACATGGCTATCACCTCTTCTCCAGGCTAAACATACCCAGCTCCCTAAGCCATTCCTCATAAGGCATCGTTTCCAGGCCTTTGACCATCTTGGTTGCCCTCTTCTGGACATGTTCCAGCTTGTCAGTATCCTTCTTGAACTGTGGTGCCCAGAACTGGACACAGTATTCCAGGTGAGGTCACGTTCCGGAGGTCTGTTCTTAACCTGAAACTGTTCTTAACCTGAAGCACCACTTTAACTAATGGGACCTCCCACTGCCACTGCGCCGCCAGAGCACAATTTCTGTTGTTATCCTGAAGCAAAGTTCTTAACCTGAAGCGTTATTTCTGGGTTAGCAGAGTATGTAACATGAAGCGTATGTAACCTGAAGCGTATATAACCCGAGGTACCACTGCAAAGTGAAAAAGCCCTTCAGGATTATACCACTTCAGAGTTCAAGGCAAACTAATGCCAGTGTACTGGAAGAAGCAAAGATCACCAGTGTCGAAGTGAAGATTCTTCAACATCAACTTCATTGGAATGGTCATGTTGTGCGGATGCTTGATGATCATCTTCCAAAGCGATTACTCTATTCCAAACTTTAAAATGGAAAGCGTAATGCCTGTGGTCAACAAAAGAGGTTTCAAAACTCTCTCAAGGCAAATCTGAAAGAATGTAGCATAAACACCAACAACTGGGAAACACTGGACTGCGAGCACTCCGATGGGAGAACAGCTTTCACCAAAGGTGTCATGGGCTTTGGAGACACTTGAACTCAGGACGAAAGAGAGAAACATGCTAAGAGGAAGGCACGCTGGGCAAATCTACACCGTGATCAACTCCTGCCCGGGATCCTATGTCCCCTCTGTGGAAGGGCGTGTGGATCCAGAATTGGCCTCCAATCACTTACGGACTCATTGTTAAAACCGTGTTTATGGAAGACAATCTTACTTGGCTACAAGTGATTGCCAAAGAAGAGCTAAAACATGTTTGAACACTCCGAATCCCCCTGCATCTGCAATAGGTAAATGTGCATCAGGGACAAGGCTAGGCTGGAATCTTTTATGGTGTTAGCTTTCTATATGCAATGAGCTTCTGATCTGAAACAAACGTGCCACCCTGCACCATTGTCGTCATTGCTGTTGTTGTTGTTGTTGTTGTTGTTGTTGTTGTTAACATGGGACATTAAAAAGCTTCCCTGTACATAATTTTGGCAGTTTATTATACATTATTATTATTATTATTATTATTATTATTATTATTATTAACAATTTCATTTCTATGCCACTTTATATTTAAAAGGGGGGATCTCAAAGTGGTTTACAAACCACATTAAAGCATCAAATAAAACAATCCACAACAAAATATTACTAGTGAAAATCAAATATAAAGTGTATATCCCAAACAACATAAATGACAGGAAGTTAACAAAACAATCTTGGAAACATCTCAAAAGAAAACATTACTAAAGGAAGTCAAATATAAAATGCACAATTACATCGTTTTTTTGGAACATTTTGCTGCTACTTGGTTAAGTAGTTCAGCTTAGCTCGGATGAAATTGTTTGCTGCGTATCCAAAGGTTACTATCTACAACCAGCAAAATAATACCAGGAGAAACAAAAAGGGAATATGACCGGCTAAAGATACATGAACGAACATCACTGGTCCCAGTTGAAGGACAGAGGAAAACATGCGAGAACATAGCCTGCCTTTAAATGAAATGCTATTTTCTTGTATTTTAGTGTACAGTTAGTTGAAAATGATTTATTATTATTATTATTATTATTATTATTAAGGCTGAAATAAGTAGGCTGATCGCCGAAGAATTGATGCTTTTGAATTATGGTGCTGGAGGAGACTCTTGAGAGTCCCATGGACTGCAAGAAGATCAAACCTATCCATTCTCAAGGAAATCGGCCCTGAGTGCTCACTAGAAGGACAGATCCTGAAGTTGAGGCTCCCGTACTTTGGCCACCTCATGAGAAGAGAAGACTCCCTGGAAAAGACCCTGATGTTGGGAAAGATGGAGGGCACAAGGAGAAGGGGACGACAGAGGATGAAATGGTTGGACAGTGTTCTCGAAGCTACTAACATGAGTTTGGCCAAACTGCGGGAGGCAGTGAAGGATAGGCGTGCCTGGCGTGCTCTGGTCCATAGGGTCACGAAGAGTTGGACACGACTGAATGAGTGAACAACAACAACAACAGGCAGAAAAGAGAGGCTTCAGGTACCTCATGGCCTTGATCTCCTCTTGTGCACTCATGCTAAGCCATGGCTTGGCTTCACATGGCATACAAACCAGGCCAATGCAGGAATCTCACAACAAAACCCAGGCATGAGAGTCTTAATCTCTGGGTCATGGGTTCAAGCCCTGTTATGTATTCAGTGGTCTGTGTTTGCCTGAGCTTGAGTCACTCTGGACCAGTGTTTTTCAACCACTGTTCTGCAGCACACTAGTGTGCCGCAAGATGTTGCCTGGTGTGCCGTGGGAAAAATTTGTTTATTTGAATCCTATTCCAGAGAATTACTTTATATATAGTCAATATAGGCATAGAGTTAAAAAATTTTAACATTTTCTAATGGTGGTGTGCCTCGTGATTTTTTTCATGAAACAAGTGTGCCTTTGCCCAAAAAAGGTTGAAAAACACTGCTCTGGACTAAGGAATCTGAGCTCCTGTGTTCTGATTCGATACATGTTGTCCAGTCACAAAACATTTCAGGATTTTGGCCTCTGCCACTGGCCCTTGAACTCTGAGTTGTGATTCGCAGCTTGGAAGTTTAGATAGCTAATCACGTTGGGAGTGGGAGTGGCCCAGGTTTTCAGAAATGTATATAAGTAGTTGTTTCGCCTCTGTTTCCCAGTTAGGTAGTTCAATAAAGATTCTTGCTGTGTCTTGCCTTGTGGGAACGCACCTACACATCAAGCCCCACATTGGGCAAAAGATTCCTGCATTGCAAAGAGTTGGACTCAATGACCCTTGTGGTCTCTTCCAACTCAACGATTCTACGAGAACATATTGGGCTATGTCACTTTTAGCAGAAACGCCATATACTGTACATCACAAATTGCCATCCTCCTGACATGCACCCAGATGCCTTTCTTATGAAAAAGGCCTTGAGATTGGATTAGTGTTCAATTTACCTGGAATCCAATCGTGCACCTGGCTCCAACAATGAGGGTATGTGCTGCCATCACTTCCTGACCGAAAGAGCCTGAGAATTCTCGAGAACGGCGCTTTAAAAAAAAACGTTCTGCCTTCAGGGAAGCAATTCTGCATCAGCTTGTTTGCAAAGGGCTCTCTCTGAACATTGCAGATGATTCTGCGGTACATAATCTAAACGTGGACGCGAGTAGATTTCAGACCTACGATATTTCGTTTTCCTTTCTTTACTGAAACCCTGAGGGATCCACCTGTAGGAAAATATAACGGGGGCCCAATACGAAAAGGGTGGCTCAGGGAGCACAGCCAATAACAGACACCGAGGACAGAGCCAAACCACAGTGGACTTCGACAGGCAAGGTTTCAGTCATGGCAGCTGCCATCCTCACTGGCACAGCGCAGGCAAACATCTTACAATAACTAGGCCTTAATCCCAGTAGGGGTTGCCAGCAAGGTGGCTGCAAGGCCCAAGGTCACAGATGCTGGAAGTTGTAGCATGATTCCTGCATTGCAGGGGGTTGGACTAGATGACCCTTGGTGTGCCTTCCAATTCTATTATCCTGAGGGCACACACACACACACACACACACACACACACACCAATCTAGTTTATGCAATCTGATTTAGCCACTTACTTGCCTAGTTGCCTCTAGGAGAACGGTTTCTCATTTCAGGCAATTAATACACTACAAATGGCTAACACACTTAGGGAAGTGTGCCTGCAGCTTCTGCAGTGCAGATTAACTGAAATATATTATTATTATTATTATTATTATTATTATTATTATTATTATTACACTGCCCTTCATCCAAAGATCCCAGGTTGGTTCACATCAGAAAAATACAAAATGAGAATGCATAATACACAATAAAAGAAAACAAACCAATAACCCCTGTCCCACAAACGCATTTAAAAAGCCGTAGAATGTTAATCAGCAAAATGCCTGACTGAAGAGAAACGTTTTCACCTGGCACCTAAAGATATCAGGTGTCAGGTGAGCATCCCTGGTCAGAGAATTCCACAAAGGGGGAGCCACCACAGAAAAGAAAATGTTCTCTCATTTTTTATTTTATGTTTTTGCTCTCCAGCAGTTATGATTACCTAAGCTAGCAAACCCTTGCTAACTTCCCACCAATTTCTCTCCAGTTACCGAGAGCGAATGAGCTGCTTCTCGGCAAATGGATTTTACCACCTCAACCTACCCTGCACCGGTTCCTTCCTTCGTTTGGGGTTAAAGCTACGCCATGCCATCGGCAGGAAATGCTGCACTATATCAGACAGCTTTTGGCCCCAGCAATGAAAAACATTCCACGGTTTATTACAACTGGCTTATGCTTATTCATTCTCGCCGACTTCCCATGTGATAAGCAGGCTGCTTTAAGATCTACGGCAGCTATGAGGAAGATTCCAGAAATTCCACAAGGACAGAAAGGCGCAGAAAACACAAGCTGATAAACATGCTGGAAGTTCCCCCCAGTTTCTGACAACATTTGCAGTCCGGGAGAAGCCCAACAGTGGGGAGGCAGGTTTTTTCACAATGGCATATGAACCCCCCAATTTCCATACATTCATATTTCAAAGACTGCAGCCTAGTTCAAGAGATTTACTCAGGCATTTCTGGGACAGGCAGCCTACACAAACCTCAGGCTGACATGCCCTCTCTTTCTTCACATAGGAGGCTGAAGGCACCTGCTTTTGAACTAACCATAGTTTCCCCAAGGTGCACAAACTTAGGAAACTCTGGTTTGTTTTAACTGTGTCTAGTACAGAAACCAGGGTTGTGACTAGTTTCCATGTGATCCAGTGAGGCTCTGGAGCTGATCAGGATTTGAACCAAGGTACCTCCTTCCTGGAGCAAGGCAAGCACTTTGTTCAATGCCCTACAATGGATTCCATGCTGGGAAAGGATCAAGCATGCCAGCTGGCCTACCTTGCAGGAATTATACTCAGCCACACTGAATCGGTTTTGCCTTGGCACAGGTTTTTCGATCTGCTTTTTTAATCCATACAACATATAGGACCGTGCTAATAACTCAGCGCAAGTCAGCTACTAAAAATGTAACTGGTTTAGCCAACATTCATTAACTGGAAAGGCCCCTGTTCCAAAAAAGAAGGGGGGGGCATTGGAAGAAGCAAAGGGAGCTTTGTTAAAGGAACACAATGCCTATGTGTAACACAGTGTTCCATTACCCAGACAACAAAGCCAGGGTAATTCAGATTCAAGCAGGTTGCTCTGGGTCACCCTACTGAGAACAAAAACCTTACCAATTAAAGGCCCTGCACAATCTTATGATAAAGCTGGACACTTATGTGTTAGAAATAAACCACGAGCTTTTGATGTTGTTTGGACCACTGGTGTGTTTGCTGCCATGAACTCCTTTAGGAGGAAGGGTGGGGTATCAATCAAAGAAGCCAACAAACGATATGCATCGCTTATGTTTAGGGCTGGTCCCCAAAGGCTATACACCCCAAATCTATTTGTGTGTAATGATCCAAAGTAAACTCAATGGCTTTTATTCCACACCCAAAAGATCTAAAGCTTTAGACAAACCAAACATCTCATGCCTGGAAGATGGCAGCTCTTGTGGCTCCCTCTTCTTCACGCCATAAAGAGGAGGATCATCCCGAAACTTAATTTTCTTCTCCAAAATGTTCCTATTCATGGATCCAATGATTTGTGGGGAGTGGGGATTTCCCCCCCTCAAACTTGGCGCAGGAAGCAAAGAAACCATGGGTAACAATGATCTTGACATACCAAATCTTGCATACTGTTTTTATGATATAGCTATCATTGCTATTGCAACCACAGCAAAATCCTTTCGCATCTCCAATAAATGATGAAGAGCTGGATCTTGATGAACATTCGGGGGGGGGTCATTGTTCGGATCTCAGCTGACTCAAACCCTGGAGAGGCCTCCTCGGAAGAAGAGGACAGGTGGCCTGCGATGCACTCTCTGAAGACAGGCTGCAAAAGTCACGGGAGGAGCACTTGCTTGGCTATTGCTGCCAATGGTGAGTTTACATACCCATGCTGCCAAAGAACCGAGAGTCTTACTCAGGGGTCGGCAAGCTTACCGAACGATGGGCGGTCCGCGCTCTGTCCATTGGAGGATGGGCCAGAGCATGTGCGCACATGTGCTCTTCTGGGTCGGAGGAGCGTCTGTGAGCGTGTGCACAGGCACCATTAACCTGGAAGTCGGTCGCCACACCGGTAAGAGCGGGCAGCGGGGTGGCGGCAGGGATTAGGTTGCCGACCCCTGATCTTACTCATAAGCACTCCAAATGTTTCCTTCGCTTGCAAAGTCCCAACAACCTGGTTTAATGGCATACCAAGATTGTGTCACCAGAGAATGTGCTTGGATTGAAAAACCAGAGGCCTTGAAAGCCTAATGCTTCTCTCCCCCCCCCCCCCACGAGGCTTCTACCTCTGCAAATCTACTGGGGTGAAGAATGGACATAATGACCTGAAATCTGGGCTTAGCTCCAGAAGCAAGAGATTTGGACAATTAAACCGCATTGTACTGGCAGGATCAGGCACTTTAGAACCCTAAGAGGTGCCTTTTGTTAGGAGTTTCTGAAAAGGAACAAAGTCTCCCTCCCTCCTCCCACCCCATCCCAGAGCACATTTACTACTGAGTTTCCAAGCAGTTACGGGGACTGCAAAAAAACAACAACCCAAAACCAATCCACTACATTGGAAGGGGGGCGCCAGCTGGGCGCCTGCAGGCACCATGGCACCCGTGAAGGCCTTCACTGGTATTCCCAGCAGGAGCCAAAGACTCTGAGCTAACTTTTTCTTTTTCAAGTAAGTCTCCAGCTCTCCTAGGAAGAAAGTTATGCAACAAAATGTACAGTTACCCCGCTATGAGCTTAAAGCTGAAATAAACTGATTGATTGCAGGTACCCTTCCACAGAATTTTGTGGAATGGGCCAGCCTGCCTGCTCCTGCCTTTCTGTGTTTCAGTCAGGGCTGGAATTGGTAAGGCAACAGGAATCACTTGGGTCTTGAAGAGCTGCTTTAGTGGATGGTTTGAGTATACAGTTGTACCTTGGCTCCCGAACGCCTTGGGAGTCGAACATTCCTGCTCCTGAATGATCAAAAACCAGAAGTGAGTGTTCCAGTTTCTTAAACTTTTTTTTGGAAGCTGAACATCCGTCGTGGCTTTCCCTTTTGTTTCCGGTGCGCCTGCACAATCGGAAACCAATCGGAAGCTGCGCCTTGGTTTCTGAATATTTCAGAAGTCGAATGGACTTCCAGAACGGATTCTGTTTAACTTCCAATGTACGACTATACATGTTTTTGCACGCATGTACCATCCTCAGAACACAACCCTTGTGTAGGATGCAATTGTACTGTATACTGCTATTTAAAAAATATACATCAGGAGGTTTACAAAGGGCACACAGAAAGCCATACCAAAAAACAAAAACAAACAACACATCAATTTTTGAAATCAGAGATCAGGTAACTGGTAGGGAACTATTCTGCAGTTTTACACTGGGCCTCATAGAATTAAAAAAAAGAAGGAAGGTTTGCATGCAGTGTAGATTATTTCTAAACTCACACTCATTCCTTGACTGTGTGTGTTCAAATCATTATTCAGTTTCAACTGATGCCAAAGATGGACAAACATGAGAGATGTGAGAAACAAGAGTTGACGGTTGCATCCGAAAACACCAGGCTTCAGGAGAAAAATGCTTAACAGACTCCAAAATTGCATTTTCTGGGCCAGATGCTTGAACTAGTTTCATATTCTGCAGTTTTTGGAAGGATTTGAGGATAGAAATATGCTGGGGGTGGGAATAAAAATAAACATGCTGCCCTATTGGAAGGAGAAAGGGGGAAGAAAGGAATATCAAGTTCACAAATAACTCCTTGCAAGCAGAGGCATCTGGTTCGAGAATCATACATTTTTGGTGCCTGTAGAGGCAAAAGACTCTGTGTTCCCACTGCTTTTCTGACACTTGGGCAAACAATGAGACCACTTACACACACTAGAGACCCTGAACGGGAGTGATGGTCACTAACACTGCCTTGTAAGGACGAGAAAGAGTGTGTTTCAACTGCAAGCATTACTGTATTTCACCTACCTATTTTTTTAGCAAGCTATTATTCATGGTAAGCAAGAACTGCAACAAAATGTTACAGCATGGCGCGCTCTAGGCAACCAACCATGCAGAATTCCATGCTACGCCATTGCATTGCCCCCCTCATTTCCCCCTCCGTCCCGTATCCAGTCACTGTTTAAGCATTCCACAGCTCCCTAACATGTTCAGCCCTCCGTATATAGGATTAATAACCTAGTAAAACCGTATCATTACCTGATAAAAGATTGCAGGCTGCCAAGAGCGCTTGCAGATAGGGTGACCTGCAAATCTTAATAAGTTAATGACTCATTTCAGTGGTGATTAAGGCACAAGGAAGGAGAAAATGACCTTTTGCCCATTTTTGGTGCACACCGCAGGGTTTGCAGAAGCAGGGAAAAATAGGAGTATAACGTCTAGATCAAGGGAGGTAATAGTACCACTATATTCCGTTCTGGTCAGACCTCACCTGGAATACTGTGTCCAGTTCTGGGCACCACAGTTCAAGAAGGATACTGACAAGCTGGAACGTGTCCAGAAGAGGGCAACCAAAATGGTCAAAGGCCTGGAAACGATGCCTTATGAGGAACGGCTTAGGGAGCTGGGTATGTTTAGCCTGGAGAAGAGAAGGTTAAGGGGTGATATGATAGCCATGTGCAAATATATCAAAGGATGTCGTATAGAGGAGGGAGAAAGGTTGTTTTCTGCTGCTCCAGAGAAGCGGACATGGGGCAATGGATTCAAACTACAAGAAAGAAGATTCCACCTAAACATTAGGAAGAACTTCCTGACAGTGAGAGCTGTTCGGCAGTGGAATTTGCTACCAAGGAGTGTGGTGGAGTCTCCTTCTTTGGAGGTCTTTAAGCAGAGGCTTGACAGCCATCTGTCAGGAATGCTTTGATGGTGTTTCCTGCTTGGCAGGGGGTTGGACTGGATGGCCCTTGTGGTCTCTTCCAACTCTATGAGTCTATGATTTAAGGGGTGGGGAGCTAAGTGCGGGAGGGAACCCCCCAAAAAGTGCCCAGTGAGGACTGAGCATGCTGGACAGCTACACAAAGCTGACTGGCAGGTTGGGGCAAGGAAAAAGAGATAGGAAATGGTGGAGGACGAAATGCAAAAGGTCACGAATGGCTGGTATTGTGAACAGAAGCACTTTTCACTGGGCAGCATATGCTTACAATGAGTCTGCCAAGCCTCCAGGGCCTCAGCCGGACCTTTCTGCTGCAACCCCTGTGACCAGAGGTCCCTCTACAACAGAAAATACAGATATAAAATGCTCAGCAAGTGTCCTGGCACTCTTTGTAGTGAACCACAGTCAACAGCTCAGATTCTCACAGTTAAAAAATAAAATAAAAAACCTTGCAGAAGCAAGTCCCAAAATGCTCGAGGGCAGAACTTGCCGTTTTGCTACATGTGGTTGATGCGGATGGCGAGCCATCTCCCTCCCAATTAATTTTTATGACAATGCAGATGAATCTACAAGGAAACTCCTATTTCGTACAGGCCTTTTATTTGCCAAGTTTCCTTCCTTCCTTGTCTGAAAAGCAAGCCAAGCCAGTTTGGGCTAGAATTTTCCCTGTTCCTTTAAGAACGGATTGTTTTCCATTCTGTTACCCGCCCGCCCCCCAGGAACTACTGTTTATTCCATGAACACACAACAAAACAAAGATGCATAGAAGGAGAGAGAGTAGAGAATTTGCAAGCGCTTTTGGAAACTTGGCTTGGGAGCAGAATAATGAATCTGGGTTACTTGTTGGTCAACTGCGTTCTACCGCACTTCTAAGCAAACGTCTCAATTACAGGGGCGGGCAGCATAGAGCCCACAAACCACAGAGTGTCCGTAAGGCACTTTCATGTGGTAAGTTTACAGCTTGTTAGACTCAGTCAAAAAAAAAAATAACAACCCTTCCAACATTGCATGGATTCCAAGGTGCACGCTTATATACAATGGGACTTTCTGCCTAACCTGAAAAATGCCTACTGAGGAGCAAGTCTCATTCACTTAAATAGGTCCAAGTGTGCTCAGGGTTGCACACTAAAATTAAACTAAGGACTCCATTTGTACTGATTTCATTGGGGCTTATATAGATATATAAGCTAGGGGCCAATATATAAGCTAGAGCCAGTGTGGTGTAGTGGTTAAGAGCGGTAGACTCGTTATCTGGGGAACCGGGTTCGCGTCTCCACTCCTCCATATGCAGCTGCTGGGTGACCTTGGGCTAGTCACACTTCTCTGAAGTCTCTCAGCCCCACTCACCTCACAGAGTGTTTGTTGTGTCGGGAGGAAGGGAAAGGAGAATGTTAGCCGCTTTGAGACTTCTTCGGGTAGTGAAAAGCGGGATATCAAATCCAAACTCTTCTTCTTCTTCTTCTTCCTTAAACCAAGGTTGCAGTCGCCAAAATAGAATGTCTAGTTGATCAAGTCTTATTTTTAAAACAATGGACTGATTGTGATTGATTCTCAGTTAAACATCTGGCCAGTTAAGATGACAACCTTGAGCTAGGTTAAGAGCTTTGAGACCTCAAAGAAGGAAAGTCACTTGATCCAGGGACAGTCCTCGTAGATATTCGCCTATTCCGACCTCTTTTTCTTAATGGAGACAGCTCCTTCTCAGGCTGCATAGAAAAAGCAATTTGCTTCCAGAAATACATTCAGATTGTGCAGATAAAATATAACTGATAGAATTCTACAGAATGGGGTATTAGTGTTGGAAAATATTCCAGATCCAAGAATCCCCAAGCATGCAACTCCAGATTCTGGAGATGTGAAGCTCCATCCTGGCACCCAAGCATCCTCATTTGGTCGCAAGTGGTCGAAAGCCGGATGCAAAATGCGCCTGGCTGAATTCGAACACTGTCGAAGTGCCCTTAAGTTTTTTCCAGGTCATACAAGCAGGGTCTGAAATCTAGTGTGAAATTATTAGAAGCTAATGCGATGCAGAAAGTCCAGGGCTTGCCAATCAGAAGGTCGGTGGTTCGAATCCCCATGACTGGACCTAATGGTCCCTGCTCCTGCCAACCTGGCAGTTCAAAAGCACATCAAAGTGCAAGTTGATAAATAGGTACCGCTCCAGTGGGAAGGTAAACGGCGTTTCCGTGTGCTGCTCTGGTTCACCAGAAGCGGCATAGTCATGCTGGCCACATGACCGGGAAGCTGTACGCCGGCTCCCTCGGCCAATAAAGCGAGATGAGCGCCACAACCCCAGAGTCGTCCGTGACTGGACCTAACAGTCAGGGGTCCCTTTACCTTTACTACAAATAGCTGAAGACGACTTGAAACTGGAGAGATAGATCTCCGATCCAGTATCTTCCAGATGTTTTCGTTGATCAAGGAATATTTTTAGTATACAAAAAACAACAACAGATTTATCACAAAAAGCCAACAGATTTATCCTATCCCTTCCACCTTTTGCAACTCGCTTGGTAATGTAACATGAGGGAAGGAAGGACCGGGGAGGGCGGGGGGAGGCTTCCTGCATGCATAATGGATCTCCTTGGAAAAGGGTTAGAATTCAGCGGAATTATGGAATGTAAGCTTGGTGCTCATGTTGCCTCAGAGTTACAATATGCGGTTAAGGAACACATGTTAAAAATTCAGGCGCTCTGCGCTCAGAAAAAGCCACAGGCAGAAATACATTCTCTGTACATACCATCTTTTATTTTTGGAGAAGTTTATTAGGTTTATTAAAACACTCCTAGGGATGGATTCTATGCCGCATACAAGATAATGAGGTCTTAAGATAATATTCTTCAATAAAAAGAATATAAATCTTTACATGGCCCTTCTACAACTCCGGGGAAAGTAGATTTCTCAGAGTAGGCATTTCGAGTGTTCCAGCAGCCCCACACGATTCTCATTTCCTTCCCGCCTTCTGCATCTCATAGCAAAGCTGACTTAAAGTAGGGTGTTTTTTCCAGTTGGTGGGGGGAGGTCCCCCTATTCACGGCCCCCATCCCTCAGTTAATCTACCTCTGCATCACCATTATGGTACAGTGGAACCTTGGTTCTCGAACGGCTTAGTTGACGAACAAATTGGCTCCTGAACGCCGAAAACCTGGAAGTAAGTGTTCTGGTTTTCAAACGTTTTCCGGAAGCTGAACATCTAACGCGGCTTTTGCTTGAGTGCAGGAAGCTCCTGCAGCCAATCAGAAGCTGTGCCTTGGTTTTTGAACGGTTTTGGGAGTTGAATGGACTTCCAGAACAGATTAAGTTTGAGAACCAAGGTTCCACTGTATAAGTAGCAGGGACCACTCCGTCATCCTAGCCTAAATACTGTCACCAGCTCTGCTCCTGGGTAACCATTCATCCTGATTATTATTATTATTATTATTATTATTATTATTATTATTATTTAAATTTCTATAACGCTCTTCATCTGAGGATCACAGGGCAGTTTACAATATAAAAACACAAAAATACATAGTAACAAACAAAAACAATAACCTCCACACACCGTTTAAAAGGCCATAATTCGTTCAATGAGTCAAAGTACTGAGAGAAGAGGAACGTTTTTGCCTGGCACTTAAAAGAACTATAATGAAGGCGCCCGGCGAGACTTCCTTGGGAGAGCATTCCACTCATGGGGAGCCACTGCAGAAAAGGCCACCCTCTGGACCTCTCGCGGAGGAGGCACACGAAGACGGGTCTCAGATGATGATCGCAGGGGTTCAGCACTTTGAATTGGGTCCGGAAATTAACTGGTGACCAGTGCAGTCAGGCCAGAATACATGTAATATGGTCAAATCATCAGAGCAACCTGGCCGCTGAAGTCTGCGCTAGCTGAAGTCTTGGAACCATCTTCAGAGGCAGTCCCACATATAACACGTGGCAGTAATCAGACCTAGAGGTTATCAGAGCGTAGAAAACAGAAGGCAGGCTGTCCCTGTCCAGATATGGGTGCAGTTGGGCCACCAGCCAAAGCTGAGGGACACCACTCTGTGCCACTGAGGCCCACCTGAGCCTCAAGTGACAACTAAGGATCCAGAAGAAGTACCCTCAAGCGGCATATGTGCTCTTCAGAGGGAATGTAACTCCACCAAGAGCAGGCCACCTCCCAGCTATCTGGTCTAGGTGGGAACCACCCACTAACAATGCCTCAGTGTTACCTAGATTGAGCTTCAGTTTATTGGCTCTCATCCACTCTGTTACCGAGTCAAGACAACCTCGTAGAACAGGGGTCGGCAACCTAAGGCCCATGGGCCACAAGCGGCCCACGGGGGTCATTTAACCAGCCCACAAGCTGCCCACTCGGCGAGTCCCTGGATGCTGCGGTAAACTGGCACAGCGCAGCGCAAGGACTCACTTCCACGGCACCAGAAATCACATCTAAGCAGACACCGGAAATTGCATCTGTGCAGACGCCAGAAATTGCAGGCACGCAAGATCACGTGCGTGCGCAGTCCAGCCCGCGGAGGGATCTGCGCTGGAGTGAACCGGCCCAGGCGAGGTACACCTTGCCGACCCCTGTGGTAGAGGTTATACATCCACCTGTCACTCGCTCGTGTTACACTTTCGGGTGCGTTTCCCTGTCACTTTCCTAACCACAAAAGGTCATTTTCTAAAGTTGGGTTTGTTGCAAGAGAGTGCTTTAGTCCTCTTCAGTGCATAAACCTAAACTCCCCCAGCCGAAACAGTGACAGTCTGGAGGCAACCCCACACATCCGCTTTTTTCCTCAGATGCCTGAAATGGAGCAAGAACAAAAAACCCACCAGGGGATTTCTGCTAAGTATTTATTGTACAGGAATGTAGGGCTCATAAAGCCCAGAGTCAGATGTGCACGTTATCCAGCTAACACAAACGCTAGGGAATAACGGAGGACGTGCTTCTATCCCCTTGTGTGTATGCAACAGACTTATAAGGAAATACTTCAGTTGTGCAAACACTACAGCTATGCATTCTTTGCTGTACAAGAGCCTCGCTGCGCAGCCCTAAGCCGGCCAAACGTCGTTCTGAGCAGCGATCGACATTCCATTCCTCTCCGCGTGCCTCCTTGCCTTTTCCCTGCCCACTTCGCAATTCTTTACAGCCATCAACATTGCCAGCATCCGAATCCTTTCACCAGCACTTTGTATTTGGGTTCCCCACCCTGCCCAAAACAGGGGGGGGGGCTTTCCTCTCCAAGACCCTTCAAATCCCTTGCCCTTTGAAAAGTAGGAGGTCCACGGCTTGGCTTTTGAAAAAAACTGGGTGCATTTCACACCCTCGTGCCTAGTACCTCCCCCCACCCTCAAAAAATACATTTCACATTGTTTCAGAGAGCTCTCTGCTGTTTTTGCGCTATAATGTAATCTGCAAGCCTCGTTCTTGATTTGTTTCTCTGCTCCGCCACCCAGAAACTTATCCCAAGGCATTCCCACTACGCAATAAACCTTCATCATCAGAGGTAAAGAGCCTCAGGCCTAGAGGCCAATTGCAGGCCGTAAAACTCCCCTACACCAGGGTTTCCCAAACATAGTTCTCCGGCTGTTTGGGGACTACAATTCCCATCATCCCTGGCTACTGCTCCTGCTAGCTAGGGGTGATGGGGAGGCAGCTGGAGACCCAAGTTTGGGAAACCCTGCCCTGGACCGTCTCCCCCTCACTGCTGTTGCCTCACTGGTTTTTGCAAGGCTGAACTGTGTCCCTTATGTGTTTGGGCAGAGGATGAAGAGGGTGTGCAGAAAGTAACCTACTGTACAAAGTTAACAACTGCATCCATGGCTCCGCCTGTTTTTTGCTTCTGGTTCCACCCACATTGGAATGTGGCCCTCAGAATGTTGTCCAAAATGGAATGCGACCTTGTTGTTGTTCAGTCGTGTCCGACTCTTCGTGACCCCATGGACCAGAGCACGCCAGGCACCCCTATCCTCCACTGCCTCCCGCAGTTTGGTCAGACTCATGCTAGTCACTTCGAGAACACTGTCCACCCATCTCCTCCTCTGTCGTCCCCTTCTCCTTGTGCCCTCCATCTTTCCCAACATCAGGGTCTTTTCCAGGGAGTCTTCCCTTCTCATGAGGTGGCCAAAGTACTGGAGCCTCAACTTCAGGATCTGCCCTTCCAGTGAGCACTCAGGGCTGATTTCTTTAAGTTTGATCTTTTTGCAGTCCATGGGACTCTCAAGAGTCTCCTCCAGCACCATAATTCAAAAGCATCAATTCTTCGGCGATCAGCCTTCTTTATGGTCCAGCTCTCACTTCCGTACATTACTACTGGGAAAACCATAGCTTTAACTATACGGACCTTTGTCGGCAAGGTGGAATGGAAAGCGACCTACAAGATGCAAATAGTCCCCCACTCTAGCGTATGGCTTGTCTGGTCTATCAAATTTTATTGATGCTTTCAGATCACTGCACCCGTGTCAATTGTGATCTCACTGGTCATTGGCTGCATGCCTGCCGAGCAAAGTGACCCATTTCAGAGGGGGCGGCCTCATCAGAGCCACGAAACCCTTACCTCTGCTGCAAAGCTGGCCAGCAACCTTATTCTGGTATACTATTTTGTGAGCTAGAGAAGGAGTGGGAAAACCTGCAGCCATCCCTGTGTTGCTGAACTACAATTACCAACATACCTGCCTATGAATTTTGATTGTGAGTCTTGTAGTTCGAGAACACCTGGAGGGCCAGAGGTTCCCCACCAGTGAGTTGGAGCCTTCATTTGACAAATGGGGATCTCTTCTAGATCACATAAAACACTGCTGCAATAAACATGTTGGGGTTGGACTAGATGACGCTCACGGCCCTTCCAAACTCTACAATTCTGTAATTCTTTCTCAAGCTCTTGGAGGAAGACCTTTCATCACCTACAGACAGCCACCCAATCTTAAACAACTCCTCACCCACAATAATACAACAACAGGACTTAACATGGACACTGGTACCAGGGCCTGCAATAAACCCAGGTGCCAACTTTGCTGCCACATAAACCCGGACAACACCATTAACTGGCCCCAACAACATCAAACATACCATCTCAGGACTATTTAATTGCTCATCTTCCAACATTGTGTATGCAATCAAATGCCAACAGTGCCCTTCAGCTCTCTATATTGGAAATAAATCTGATATCAGGAATCACAAGACAGAGAAACCAGTAGGAGAACACTTCAGTCTCCCAGGACATTCTATACAAGATCTCAAAGTACTGTACATTCTGGCGTATAAGACTACTTTTTAATCCAGGAAAATCTTCTCAAAAGTCGGGGGTCGTCTTATACGCCGGGTGGAGAATCTGTGGTCGAGTATATCTCAAACTCTATATTTTAACTGGAAAAGTTGGGGGTCATCTAATACGCCCAGTCGTCTTATACGCCGGAAAATACGGTAGCTGTCTTACTACAAAGGAATTTCAGAAATAGACTGGAAAGAAAAGTTGCTGAATTGCAACTAATTACCAAACTTAAAACCATGGAGAGACCTGGTCGGAACAAAGACATTGGATTCTTATCTCATTATACTTGACAAAGCTTTCTTTAGCCATCTTAACCCTTGCTTTTTCCTGTAAGACCAATTACAGTCGTTAACAGCCGTCAACAGGTTTTCCACACCTATCAGCCGATCACCCATTCCCACCACCTTCCTGAGTAACACCCCTCCCCACTCTCTCATTATATATAAGGGTCTGGTGACTTCTGTTTCAGTGTATCTGAAGAAGTGTGCATGCACACAAAAGCTCATACCAAGAACAAACTTAGTTGGTCTCTAAGGTGCTACTGGAAGGAATTTTTATTTTATTTTTTATTTTGCTTTTGACTATGGCAGACCAACACGGCAACCTACCTGTAACTGCAATTCTGTGTTAGTCTTTAAGGCTCAAGCAAACTCTCGGTTGCTTTTACGGCACAATGCTCGAAGGTTCCCCAACTCGCACTCTCTGGAGATTGATAGGCTATTCTGACAACTTTGCGGGGAGACCAGGTGTTGAAAGAGCACCTTGCACCAAATCTTGTACCTTTCACGGTGACAGTGCAAGGAAACAAGCAATACCTTTGGCACAGCGGTTGGCAGCATCCCTTTGTCCTGCCAATTTTTTACTTCTGAATCAGAGAAGACTTTCTGGAGGTTTGACCTCTGTCCATATCCATGTACGAGTTTCCTACCTACCGTGCTGAGTCTTTTTAATATGCACCCACCCCCTGGGAGGCCACTTTTAGGGAGAAAGGAAGATAAAGGACACAGGATCCAAATTGCCATCTACTGAAATGGGAGCTAGATCGTTCTCAGTGTGAGGTCGTCTGAGGCATCTCCCTCTCTTTGCCCGTGCTTTTAGGGGGGGAAACCAGTGGGTGTAACTTCTGATTGCAGTTGCGAAAGAAGGTTTCAAAACAGCCCCAGCAAAAAAGATTGCTTGGTGCTGCAGAGGAAGCCAGATCTCATCAAAAATTGCTTCGAAGGAACTTCCTAATTTGCACAATACTTTTTTTTTTGCAGAGGACAACACACACACACACACACATCCAACGCACCCTTCCCTCTCAAGCCTTGTAGCCTGCACAGCACTCATGGCACAAGAGGCTTAGCCCAGACCTATAGACAGAAACCGAATCACTGCAGAATTCAGGGAATGGCTGTGGCTCGGTAGCAGAGGATCAGCTTGACATCAGCGTTAGAAACTCATATATATAAGTTAATTGCCAAATGGCACCTTAAACCCGAGCTGCAGTCGTCACATTGGAATGTCTAGGTACCTTTTTTCTTGCAATGGCACTTATTATTATTACTATTATTATTATTATTATTATTATTAATTTCATTTGTATAGCTCTTCATATTTCAAAGAAAAAATCTCAAAGCAGTTTACAACACATTAAAACGTCAACTAAAACAATCCAGACAAATTCAAGCTTCAAGAAAAATATTTCAGATCCTTCTCTGACATTTTGATTTCCTCATATTTATTTAGCTACTTAATTCGTATAGATGCCTCATAGCAGAAGTACTGTAGGAAGCCAGTGTGGTGTAGTGGTTAGAGCATTGGGTAGGCAAACTAAGGCCCAGGGGCTGGATGCGGCCCAATCGCCTTCTAAATCCGGCCCACGGACGATCCGAGAATCAGTGTGTTTTTACATGAGTAGAATGTGTCCTTTTATTTAAAATTCATCTCTGGGTTATTTGTGGGGCCTGCCTGGTGTTTTTACATGAGTAGAATGTGTGCTTTTATTTAAAATGCATCTCCAGGTTATTTGTGGGGCATAGGAATTCGTTCATTTCCCCCCCCCCAAAATATAGTCCGGCCCCCCACAAGGTCTGAGGGACAGTGGAACGGCCCCCTGCTGGAAAAGTATGCTGACCCCTGGGTTAGAGTGTCAGAATAGGACCTGGGAGATGAGGGTTCAAATCCCCACTCATTCATGAAGCTCACTGGGTGACCCCTGGAGTCAGTCACAGCCTCTTAACCTACCTCGCAGGGTCGTTGTAGGGATTAACTGAGGAGGCGGGTGAACCATGTACTGCTTGGAGAAAAAGGTGGGGTATAAATGCAGCAATATGCTCTTAAGACAGCTGGAGAGGCCAGCCAGATGGAGATGTCAGTCGCCAACCTGGCACCCAGAGATCTCCACGTGGTCCCCATTGGACCCACATCAGTAGCAAAACGCGCCTGGCGCCTGGCTAATTTCTAACACTGCTTGGCATGCAGAAGGCCCTAGGTTCAGTCTCCAGGAAGGGCTGGAAGAGACTCCCTGCCTGAAATCATGGAGAGGCGCTGCCAGTCAGTGTAGACAATACTGAGCTGGATAGTCCAATGTTCTTCCTGCCAGAACCTGAATGCAGGCAGGTGAATAGAATTCTCTAAGCGCATTGAATTATTTAGGTGCGGAACCCTCCACAACATCTGGACTACAACTCCCATGTTGTCAGGGGCTGGGGAGAGCTGAGGAGAGGCAAGATATCTCGCCTAGAGCTTCTCAGTTATTCTGGAGTCATGAAGAAGGCTGAAAGGCAAGAGCCGGACTTCTCCTTAATGAGATTCTGGGTAGAATACTCCCTGCCTGTTTTCTCCTTATATCTCCCAAGTAAAAAGGAACAGAGACTTACTTGCTTGTTTTTAAATGAAAGCTAAATTTCAGGGAAACTTCTCTTTTCTTTTCCTGGGGACACAATACGCAGCCAATTTTCAAAAAACACACTGCAATTCCTGCCCTACTTCTGCAGGCACTGGAATAGTTTAGGCTTGTAAATCTCACGGCAAGCAAAGGAAACTTTTATTAAATTGAAAAAGCAGATGGTTTTTTCTCAGGTCCTTATGCCACCCTTCCCAGCTGTTATCACAAATTTTGTGTGCAGACTTAACTTGCACTGTTTGGAAAGTTGGCAACAACATCTGGATGGTCCCCGGTTTGCCTCCCCTCTCAAGAAAGCATCCTTACTCTGGTTTGACCTGGTTACCTTCTGGGCCCTTAAAGGTTTGCTGCTCAGCACTAGGAGAGAGGGACTCTGCTCTCAAGATACCTTCATATTTTGCTCCTCAAGGAAGTCAAGCTGCCTCCAAGGTACAGCATGTCCAGGCTGGAGTGTGAGTTGCTGCAACTGTGGAAAAGTACTTCAGAAAAGCAGTGTTTGCTCACATCAATCATCAACTAAACGGCAAAGGCCAAATTCTCTCCGAAGCTATGCCCACATACCCATTCCTCCCCACGAGGTTGTGGCAGAACATGGCCACCCTTCTGTGCTCCCTGCCTGCCACAGCAGATATTTCCAAGAACTGCCCGGCTTACCAGAAGGGTGGAGGAGGCAGTCAAATGAAGCCTACTATAAGGCCAGGATGAAATGAACGAACGAAAAGAGTCAGCTGGGCCCGTTTCTACAAGGTTGCAGGGCAGGGCTCCTGCTTTCCGTTCTCACAACATGCAGAGTTCGTCAGCCTTGGCTGCCGAAGTCTGGGCTAAAACGCTCACTCTTCATGTTAAGTTTGTCCTGGGGCTGATATGAACTGAAACCAAGAATTCTTCCGCACCCATATTTTTCGCTCCATAAGACGCACTTTTTCCCTCCTAAAAAGTAAGGGGAAATATCTGTGCGTCTTATGGAGCGAATGGTGGTCCCTGGAGCTGAATTGCCCAGGGGCCAAAAGAGGATCATGCTTTTTATTTTACAAAGAGAAAAGGGGGTGTTGAAAGGACCCCACTCAGCAGCTGATCAGCAAGAGATCTGGAGAGAGGTAAGAGTCCCCAGCTCCCTTTCAGCCCCGACCTCCTTTGTTGACTGTGCTGCAGAGGGAGGTTATTTGTTTCCCCAGCGACATGTGACTGGCTGATTAGATTATCTGTCTGGAAACTGTAGAAAAGGCTCCCTTTCCTTTAGAAGCTACAGAAATGTGAGTTCAACCCCATAAAAATGGGGCTTTTCCTCTTTGCTTTTCCCTCTTTGGAAAAGGAGCTGCAAAACTTTTAGCTGATCCTCAAAAAAACAGGGCTTTTCCCTTTGCAAAAAAGCTGCAAAACTTTTAGCTGATCCTCAAAAAAACAGGGCTTTTAGAGGAGGAAAACCAGAAAAATATTTTTTCTCTTGTTTCTCCTCTAAGAATGAGGTGCGCCCTATGGTCCGGTGTGCCCTATGGAGCGAAAAATATGGTAAATACATAGCCAATGCCTTCAGTCTGCAATCAGCTGTCTGCAGCAACAGATTTTAATTAATCCTTCGCACCCTCTCCTGTGGCAGGCACTCAGAAAATGTGTGGTGCGCCAAAAAAAAAAAAAAGGTGCATGAATCGATTTGTCGAGATGAGAAAGGGCTAACTGGCCACGTGCATAACGTAAGCAGGGTGGAACAGTTCATCTTGAGAAAGTTAAGAGCCTAAATCTCCAAGACTTTAGTGGAATGTAAGCAAGCACCCTGGGATCGTGCATATAGGAGACACACACATGGCCTTGTATTAAAGGAATGCTGGAGCCCTTAATCTTTTTTTTTTTTTAAACGAGAGTTTCAAATGAGACAACACGATGCCAATTCTGTTCTCAGGAGTATTGGGGATCAGGAAGGATTTTTTAAAAAGAGGGGGGGACCCACAACAACCCTCAAATGTTTGAGGGTTCTCTCCAAGCCAATCTCATGACTTCAGCAAGCCTGATTTGCAATTCTGAACCTCGCCAGTTATAGCAGTACCAGGGCTCTGGGTCATGCCAACCAGATGATAGGCTTAGCCAAGGAAAAGCAGATGTCGCACGATCTGTAACCTGCCAGGAATTGTTCTCTGAAAATGAAACACCGCACAGCGCAATGCAAACCTTGCTTTGCCCGCCTGGGCATCTGTTTAGCAAACGTGTCCATTGCCAGACATCCAAGTAGGAATCAGCAACCCAGGGCCAGATCCAGGCCCCTGAGAGTTTCTAGTCTGCGAACGAAGCAGAGAGCTGCAACAACAGGAAAGCAAGGTGGGTGGCGCAAGCGAAACTAACTTCTACAACTTTCCTTTAAGAGGCCCTTCCGTGGCAGTAGCTCCTGAATAGACTTTAAACACCATCTCTAAACCGAAATCCCATTAATTACCTAATGGCTCTGACAGTTGAGGCAGAACATAGCCATTGATAGCCTTTCAGATGATTCACTGCAAATCAGCTCAACGAAGGCCCAAATCCAGAGTAAGCTGCCTTTCAATTCTAGGCGTGCTTACTCAGAAGTAAGTCCCACTGAGTTCAAATGGGCTTACTGAAAAAAACAAACAAACCAGGGGTGGTATTTTAGCCTCCAGATGCCATCCTAAACACACCTGATAGAGAGCATGTCCCATTTAACTCTTCCGGGCTTATTTGCAAGTAAACATACATAGGATTGCAGTGTGTTCCAGAGTTCCCACAGTATAGTGCAGCGAGGAAAGCAAACACAGTTCAGCTCCTGATCAGCCTCAAAACTCATTCTGTCATCTTGGGCCATTCACCAATACTGTCTTGGCCAAGTCTACCTTACAGGGTTCTTGTGAAGGAAAAAATGTGAGGGTGGACAACAATGCAGTAGTACCTTGGTTTTCGAACAGAATGCATTCCGGGAGTCCGTTCAACCCCTGGAACCATTCAAAAACCAAAGCGTAGCTTCCAATTGGCTGCAGGAGTGTCCTGCAGCCAATCGGAAGCAGCGTCAGATGTTCGGCTTCCAAAAATCATTCGGAAACTGGAACACTCACTTCTGGGTTTCAATTGTTCAGGAGCCAATTTGCTCGGGAGCCGATTTGTTCGGGTGCTGAGGCATTTGGCTTCCAAGGTACGACTGTACACCACCTCCAAGGCAGTGTTTGAAATTCCCCTCGTGCCAGGCTTGTTTTGCTACTGGCGTGGGTCCAATTGTGACTATGTGGAGATTTCCGGGCACCAGGTTGGTGACTGACATCTCCATCGAGCTACTGTAATTAAAAATACCCTCTGCTTTAGTCCATCATTAATACCATTTCCATTTCCACTTTGTGAGTTTCTCCTCCTTGCAGACTAGGACAATGCAACTGCCCCCGATGCCGCTGCGCCCGGGAAACGATCTAGGGAGTGTTCCTGCCCGCAGCTGCGTGGGGGGAGAGGCTCAACAACTTTGGGCCATCTCCCCTCATTTTCCTAAAATTGTATCCCCCAAAATAGGGGGGTCTTATACAAGGGGGCGTCCTATAGACGGAAAAATACAGTGTATATATCCGAGTTCCTAAATTATAATCAATTACAAACTAACAAAACCCACTGATTTCAATGCAGCTTAAAGTTCAACTCACTTTCTCTGGATCAGGGCCAACCATGCACTTCAGCACATTTTGCAAGGAATGCAGTGTGGCGCTAAGCAGATTGCTGCCAGTGCAAAAAAATTCGCTTGCCCGAAAGAAGGACCTGCTCTCACCTGTTGACCTTCCACTGACAATGGTTCTGTCAATTCCACATTCGTTCACATACAGCGGTACCTCGGAATCCGTTCTGGAAGTCTGTTTGACTTCCAAAATGTTCGGAAACCAAACTGCAGCGTCCGATCGGCTGCAGGAAGCTCCTGCAACCAATCAGAAGCCCCGTCGGACGTTCGGGGTTCCAAAGAATGTTCGCAAACTGGAACACTCGCTTCCGGGTTTGTGGCGTTCGGGAGCCAAAACAGATGACTACCAAGGCATTTGAGATCCAAGGTACAACTGTATATGCAAATCATGTTGCCTGTGTTGTGAAGGACGTATTCAAGCTACCTGCAACTCTCCAACTTCCCAAGTTTCCATAAAAGCCGTTGTCATTGAACACAGGAATCCATAGTTTTTCTTCTTCCTTATTAACAATACCAGTAACTGTGGTTCACCTGTTACAGGTAGGTTGCCATGTTGGTCTGCTATAGTCAAAATAAAATAAAATAAAATAAAAAATTCCTTCCAGTAGCACCTTAGAGACCAACTAAGTTTGTTCTTGGAATGAGCTTTCGTGTGCATGCAAACGTCTTCAGATACACTTCACCCGGTCAGCTAGTTAGGTTCTATTGGGGTGGTCAACTTTTTATTGCTTCCTGCTCCAATGCATTTTACATCGTCTTGATCTGCTGACACTCGTAAATGATCGTGACTGATGAATAACGTTTCATGTGCTTCCTTCTGCATACCAAGCTTCTGTTTAATGCAACAGGTGTGTATTGATTTTGTTCTGGTCAACCTGGCTTTCATAGCATCACTAAAGTTTCAACAGAGGACTAAATCTCTAGACAGGAAGAGGGAGGGCGTAGATGCCTGTGTAGTCTCTTAGGACACATGACTCTGCCTCATGAGGAGTTCTATGAAACACAAAAGCTTGCAAACTCCAACCCTGATGTGCTCAGCTGACCCAACTACAGAGAAAGTTTTACGTGCTTCCCGAAGCACTGTTACTCCATCATTCTGTTCCAATCATTTTTCAAGGCTTCAGGTGCCGCCATATATTTGAGCAAACCTTTTCAAAGGAAGACAGGAGGTTTCGAGTGGCGTTTTGCCTGTCAACCTTCTTCACAAATGCCAATGAACTGGAGGTCGGGAATCTCTGGGACAATGAACTCGGGTTCATTTTAGAGAGGGGGCATTTCCTCTCTCTAAAAAACACAAAATGGATGTTTTGTTCCTGCAACTTTTTTTGCTGTTTGACTCCTGGGGAGGGGTGGGGGGGGGGTCTGCGCTCGCAGCTTACTTTTGACAAACACGGAGAAGAGAGCAGCAGCAACTTTTAGGTGTGATCCTGCTTCCAAAGTCCCATTTCGGAAACCTTTTAAAAATGCGGTCCATGGTTTTCAATGTTAGGGAAGGAAGGGCAATGAAGACAAAGATTCCCATCATCTCTGTTCTCTTACCCCCAGTCTTCTCTAACATGGTGGTGTCCAAATTATGTTGGACTACATCCATGAATCAGCCACATTAGCTAAGTCCGATGTGGGTTCTAGCCCAAAACTGCTGAAGGGTACTAGGCGGAGGTTTTGCACACCCAAAGTTGTGATTTACTCAACTTTGGTCTACAGGGCAGTGCCCTTGCAGGAGAACACTGTTAACCTTTGGTTATCCCACAGACTGTTCCTGCTCAAACAGAGTGTGCAGGACAACCTTGTCACTCATCTCTGATCAAGCTTTGAATCTAGAGTTGCACAACCCTTAATCTCTGTGAGCCTGGAGAGAGATGGGTGCCTCAATGCAGCAGTTAACCTTTTTATTTTCTTCCCATGCAAGCAAAGAGCTCACGTTTGTGATCTGAACGACTTCTCACAAGCCTCACTAAATCTTGCATGCTCTTATTTGGGAGGAAGCCTCACCTCGCGATTAAATATCACTGGGCCGTAAGACGGCATTTTTTAAAAAAAAAAAAATGTAGGAGGTCTCGAGGGTTTGTTGACAACAGGAAAAAAAAGCAAACCATTTTGCATGCAGCATATAGCACCTTCTTAGCCAATGCAGTTCTAACATCTGCATTCACATTTTCAGTTGTGGGGGCGGACAGACAGACACTTGCAAAAAGAGCTGAACTTTAGAGTAGTAGTTTAAATGAACAGTGCTCCTCGGATATGAGGAAACAAAAAGTATCCAGCCAAGCTTGCTTTATCTACTACACACCTTGCCAGAAAGACCTGATCTGACCCACTGTTCTCTGTTTCAACAGATAAGATGGCAAAGTTCTAGAAGTTAACCCCTTATTCACTTACAAGGTGTAACACAGGCTTGGGGTGGGGTGGGGAGCAGAGGGATCTTCCGAAAGCATCGTCCAATTGTCATCCTGAATCTGAACTTTTTCTTTTTAAGTAAACAAACAAACAAACCCACCTCTCTTTACCTTTGGTGAAGCCCCTAATCCTGTTTTTTCTAGATGTGCTTGCAAATGGCTGTGAGAGGCTGTCAAACTTAACACTGAAGGTATCTTTGCTCAGCTGTTTTTCCCCTATTCAGATGATACAAATCCTCATGCTTTTCACACACATTGAGTCGTTTCAATATTCACATACGAAGGCTTGAAAATTCCTGTCCACCCTTGACTTTTGTCCTGGCATATTCTACCTCTAGACCAGGCATCCCCAACCTTCGGCCCTCCAGATGTTTTTGACTACAGTTCCCATCATCCCTGACCACTGGGTCCTGTTAGCTAGGGCTCATGGGAATTGTAGGCCAAAACATCTGGAGAGCCGCAGGTTGGGGGTGCCTGCTCAGTCCAGACTGTCTCCCATTTCATTTTTTAAATTTTATCTACTGATTATTTTGATATCCCTCCAAGGAGATAAAGACACGGTTGTCTTCCCTCCTCAACTTTATCCTCACACAACAATCCTGTTAGGTAGGCTGAGCTGAGAGAAGTCGCATGGCTGAGGGTGGGGATTTGGAAACTGGCCTCCAGGCATCCTAGTCCAGCAATCTAACCACCATACTATGCAAGGCAACACTGCACATAAAACAGGCAACTTTCCCCTAATTTTCCTCTCTCTCTCCTTTCTACAATCCAAAGCCAGAATCTGGAGTGAGCAATTGTGAGCAGAGGTTGCAGGGAGGGGGGGGGGTTGCAGGGAGGACAACAGGGGGGGGGAAACAAAACTTAACACTTTCCCTGCTGCCTGTTCTTTCTGCTCCAAAGAAGGCTCCACGCATGCAGAAACCAGGAACGATTTCTCGGAGAGAAACAGGGAGGTCCTTTCCGATCTCAGTTTGTAGCACAATCTTATGTGTGTTTACTTGGTAGTAAATCTCATCCTGTTCTGTCAGGTTCATTTCCCCCAAGTGAGTGTGTGCTTAGGACTGCAGGCTCCAATTAGGGGATTAGCCCCTAATTGTGTGTTTTGCTTTAACCCCAATACAACCAAGCAAAAGAACACATGGCTCTCATCACCTGCACAGTAATAACAAACTATATCCTAGGAACTTAACACCTAGTGTGTTTTCAGGGCGGAGGCTCAATACCAGCAAGAGAATGATAAGAGATGCTCAACCAGCTCTGGTTAGGAAGTGCTAGTCCTGCAGGAGCAGCTTCAAAACCCACCTTGCCAGTTCCCAAAGGGCTCCAAGCACAGCAAAATCCAACGCCCTTCATTTTTCTCATTTATTTTTATCATTACTATATATCTTTAAAAGATAAACATTCAGCTTAACAAAGAACTTAAACCCGAAGCCTTTCTTCAGCACACTTGCCCTTAGGGGATGATCCACCACGCATTTACTCGTGAGCAAGCCCTGCTAAACTTGTGGATGGGGTAGGCAACAGGCTGCACCACGGGGGTGAGTACAGCAACGTTAGCCAAAGTGGGGTCCGCCAGATGTTGCTGGACTACAACTCCCATCGTCCCTGACCACAGCAAGTCGCGAGTGGAGGGCACCCACCCTGGCTACCGCCAAACACCACAGGCAAACACTATACCGTGGGTGTTTCTGCAAGCGGGCGAAATGCTTTGCGGAGTCAGAGCGGCGTCAGCGCGCGCGCGCGCACATTCCCACGCACCCCCAGCAGGTGGACCCGGCGTTGCCCCCAGCCCATCCCGGGTGCCTTTCACTCAAAAGCGATTAAAAGCGCCTGACATAACGGCAAGAGCGCCTCTCTGCATGTACAGAGCGCCTCTGGCGCACAGCCCAGATTTAAACCAAAAACAAGGCGCTTTCTATCACACACAGAACACACGCGCGAAGCGTTTCACGGGCAGGGCTGTGCGCTCCACCAGCTGACTATTTCTCTCTCTCCCCCACCCCACCCCCACCCCGGTCTCTTTCTTAGGAAACTTTGCAGGACTTGCCCCTGTGTTAACCCCTTACCTTCCAGCGCCACCTCCTTGCCCGCCCTCTTGAGCGCTTGCACAGCTTCGTCGTGAGTGGCGTCGCGCAGGTCCGTGCCGTTGACGGCCAGGATGGCATCCCCGACGTAGAGCGCCTGGGTCTGGTCGGCGGCCAGCCCTTTGAAGATCTTGCTGATCAGGATGGGCATCTTGTTCTCCTTGCCCCCCTTGATGCTGATGCCCAGCCCGCCCATCTCCTGCTTGAGCACCTTGACGCACCGCTTCTTGTTGGAGATGGCTTCGGGGACTTGCTCGGGCAGGTCCGTGAAAGCCGTGCGCACCCCGCTCATCAAACCCGATTTGGGGCTCATGCCGCCGCCGCCCCCCGACGGCGACTCCGGAGAACCCCCGCCGGAAAGGCTGCAGGCGGCCGAGGCGCCCCCCGACGCCGGACCCAGCGCTGCCCCGCTGCAGAAAGTCCCATTGCCGTTGCTGCCCGACGCCCCGATGCCGTTGTACGCCGCCGCGGTGGGAGCGCCACCCTCGTCGGCGCTCAACACCAGCGCCTCGTCGCTCAGGCTCACCAGCACCCGGTGCCACCGGTCGCGCACCAAAACTTCCAGCGCACCACTGCGCTGCACCCGGCTGACGCCGCCTCCCCCTCCGGCCGCCGCTACCGCCATCTTTGGAGCATTTCTCGAAGCACCATGTGATCGAGGGCGCGCACAGACAGGCGGACGGGCAAGGGAAGCGAAAGAGGGCGCGCGGAGGAGCGCGCAAGACTTCTCCTCGGCGCCCAAGCGAAAGAGAGAGAGAGGCGTCGAGGACGAGGAAGGAGGAGGAGAGGGAGGAACCAGGGGGAGTCCCGGAGCTCTCCCAGCCTTGCAGCGTGGCGAGCCGAGGGGAGGAGCAGTGGGGAGAACCAGGCGGGGTGGGGGGGAAGGACGGACGGGGCGGGCGGAAGGAGGAAACTCCGGCCCAAGGGCGCAGGAGGCAGCCCGAGTTTGGAGACGGGCGCGCAGCTCGAGACTTCGGAGTTGGTTAAAGCAGAAGGGCTCCCGCGCCGCCGGCCCGGAGAGAGGGAGAGATCAAGCATTTCCTGGAAGGGCAAAGCTTGTTTTTGTTTCGAGATTCTTGAGGTTTTAAGTTTTGCGTATTTTAGTGTGGTGAGCCGCTTTGAGACCTAGGCGGTGGAGAGAGAAAGAGTGTGTGTGTGTGTGTGTGTGTGACTGTGTGTGTGTTTAACAGAACAAACATAAGTAAATAATAAGCTCACCGTGCCATAGGAAATGTGGGGCTGCTTTAAAAACAAACAAACAAACAGGTTTTCTTATTATTAGACGGAGCTGGGTGCAGCTCGAATTGAAGGCAAAAGAACCTTGCGTGACCTTGGCGTTGTTAATCGTGCCTCGGTTTAAGGGCACTCCTGGTCGTGGCTGCTCGGAAGTAAATGCTATTTAGTTTGACGGGGCTTACTCCCAGGTAAGTGGGGATAGGATCGAGGCCTCAGCTTGCTTCACACTTTGTGAGGTTGTGGAAAACAGACTGCCTCTCTCTCTTTTACACATACACACACACTGTTCTGAGCTCCTTGAAGACAGGGTAGGATGTCACCCCGTTAATGTTCTTATATAGGCGAATTCACGGAGGATAAAACTATCAGTTGCCACAAGCGATTGCTCTGTCTCCATGACCAAGGCAGCATAGTCCTGAATTCCAGTTCCTGGGAACTGCAAATGAGGAGAACGTTGTTGCACTCGGGTCTAGCTTCTGGGCTACCTATAGCCATGTAGTTGGCTCCTCGAACAACAGGGTGCTGGACTAGATGGTCCTTCGTCCTAAAGGCGTACCTAGGCTCCTTGGCAAAGAGCCTTATCAGCGCCTCCAAAGCCTGGAGAAACCATGGACAAGAAACTTTCCTCACCTGGCCTCCCAGAGCAGTGGAGGGGTAGCCCAGGGAGCAGGCAGGTAGGCAGGCTCATTGCCACTCGAGACACAGTGGAGAGGTGTGATTTGTGTGACCCCCCCCCCACCACCATCCGGCCTGCACCCTTGGCTGGGGCCAACCTGACCAACCCCTAGGTTGGGGTTTCCCAAACCTGGGTCTCCAGCTTTTTGGGACTACAATCCGTATCATCCCTGACCAATGGGGTCCTACTAGCTAGAGATGATGGGAGTTGTTGTAGTCCAAAACAGCTGGAGACCCAAGTTTAGGAAACCCTGCCCTAGGTACGCTCCTGCCTTGGCCTGATCCAGCAAAGATCTCTTGTTGTTTTATATTATTATTATTATTATTAATAATAATAATAATAATATAGTTCCAGGGAACAAGAGTTTGCACATTATTGTTTTTGTTGGCCTTAACTAATGGAATAATTACCGGTAGTACCTACCCAACTGTTACTTCTGGATTCTTTTTCCCACCATTGTCATTATTCTTAACTGCCTCGGGTGTCTGGCTCCCGAAAACCCACTAAACTTCAGAGTTTGCCAGGCTCCACCCACACCTTAGCAGATTCCACTGTCTCACAGTGGAAGTGTTCAAGCAATTACCCTTATGCATCTCACATACTGAGCGCTGCCTGAAAACTGGCTACTGGCTGGCAGAGGGCCCTGCACTCTTAGGTTAGTGATGCTACCTCTTCTTGCAGGTAGTCACATGCTTGGCCACCAGAGCCCCGAGTTTTCCCCTTTCTTTTTCCCTAAAGTAGATCTTGCGTTTTGGGGCGTCCAGAAGCTATCTGAGCATTCCTCTAGTCTAGGCCTGTAGAATAGATGTGCAGATCCAACCTGGGCAGCTGCTGCAGCCCCAGAACCCAGCTCTGGAACGCTCTTTAAAAGAATAAAGAATCCGTCCTGATGCTTGGAGCAGCTCAATTTCCCACAGCAGTTTTGCTTCGGGGAATTGTGAGGAATGAATGCAGCAGCCTCCATCCAAATGGCACTGCTGCTTGCTAGTGTGCACCGTTGCTACTAGGCAAGTCCACCAGGGCCCAACAGCAGAGGAAGGGAAGAAGAAGAAGAGTTTGGATTTGATATCCCGCTTTATCACTACCCGAAGGAGTCTCAAAGCGGCTAACATTCTCCTTTCCCTTCCTCCCCCACAACCAACACTCTGTGAGGTGAGTGGGGCTGAGAGACTTCAAAGAAGTGTGACTAGCCCAAGGTCACCCAGCAGCTGCATGTGGAGGAGTGGAGACGCGAACCCGGTTCCCCAGATAACGAGTCTACTGCTTTTAACCACTACACCACACTGGCTCTCCAGAGGGCATGTTGCCTAGCCTCCTCAAATGGGGAGCCTCCCCTGTTTGCATGTGTGAGTGTGCACATTAGCAGAACTTGTACTGTTAGAAAATTGAGGCTGGGCTATTATTAATAATTATAATTATTAAAGGCTAAGGGACCTCTGACTGTTAGGTCCAGTCGCGGACCACTCTGGGGTTGCAACGCTCATCTCACTTTACTGGCCGAGGGAGCCGGCATACAGCTTCTGGGTCATGTGGCCAGCATGACTAAGCCGCTTCTGGCAAAACCAGAGCAGCACACGGAAACGCCGTTTACCTTCTTGCTGGAGTGGTACCTATTTATCTACTTGCACTTTGACTTGCTTTCGAACTGCTAGGTGGGCAGTAGCAGGAAACAAGCAATGGGAGCTCAACCCATCGCGGGGATACGAACTGCCGGCCTTCTTATCAGCAAGCCCTAGGCTCTGTGGTTTAACCCACAGAGCCACTACTACTACTATTGCTTCCAGCAAAATATAAAATCAAAATATCAAATAATATTTGATAAAAACATCAAATATTAAAAACTTCCCTCTAGAAAAATTTCCCTTCAGATGTCTTCTAAAAGCCATACAGTTCTTTATCTCCTTGACATGTGGTTGGGGGGCCCTCTGTCTGGTTCCCTGTAACTTTGTCTTGCAATGAGGGAACCGCCAGAAGGTCCTCGGAACTGGACCTCAGTGTCCGGGCTTTGAATTGTGCTCAGATATGTGCTCAGCCAATGTAGATCTTTCAAGACCAGTGTTATATGGTCCCAGCATCTGCTCCCAGTCACCAGTCTAGCTGCCACATTCTGGATTAGTTGTCATTTCCGAGTCACCTTCAAAGGAAGCCCCACGTAGAGCGCATTGCAGTAGTCAAGATGACCAGAGCATGTGCCACTCTGGAAAGACAGTCTGCCGGCAGGTCATGTCTCAGCCGGCGTACCAGATGGAGATGGTCAGACAGCTGCCCTGGATTCTAGTTCAGCTGTAGTGAAGAAGTAAAGCAAAGGCTATTCCTACTGTTTTGGTGAGAGTTAAGATCCATCCCAAAGTATTGTAACATAAACTTCAGCCTTCAGCAAATTTTGTTGTTGAAAGCCAAACAAGCAATCCTAAAAATAAATGGCTATAACTAAAGTGTTGACATATCCTTAGTTACAATGACATTCCATCCCTTCCCCGCTCTGCTAGTCTCTTTCAAGCGTTGATTGCTTCCCAGGGCACCAAGGTGGCAAGCGTTTTTGTTTCCAGGAGGGGCTTTGGTTTGTTGCATTTTTATATATTTAATCAGCTGCATCTGCTGCTGCTTTAAGAGGCACGTTGCTTAAAACGACCAGATCAAAGGTTGGGTGGTGGTTGTGACAGCAGCTGTTGAGCAAATTGGAATTCTTAGCATAGTAAGAGAGAGGACGAGAAACAATCCCACACGTCACCGCTTCCTTTGTCCACCTGTCAAAGGGAAGGCTTGTCCAGAAAACAACGTACCGCTTACTCTAAGCTTGCCTGCTTGACTTTGCAAAAGCAGAACAGCGAGCCTGAATTTCACCTAGAAGGAAGCTCTCAACAAATTCTAGAGACCCTTGGTTGACCAAATCACCCAAGGAAGGTTGGATGACACTAAAACAGAATTTAATTGGTGTCGTGAAGGTATGCAAACCTATAAGAACGAGAGCAACTAGAAGCAAAGTGTGCTGAACCCTTGGCCTACCTGGCAGCTAGTCAGTATGTCAAGTCCAAAGTTTAAAGACCATAGGTCAATCCATGCAAGCAAGGTCGAAGGTCAATCCAAGTGGGCCAAATCTGAAGTCCAGCAGTCAGGATACATTCCAGAGTCCAACACAAAGCTCAGTCCAGGGGCATCCAGGCCAAGGTCCACCAAGGCACTGAGAACCAGCGTGGTATAGTGGTTAAGAGCAGTAGACTCGTAATCCGGGGAACCGGGTTCGCTTCCCCGCTCCTCCACATGCAGCTGCTGGGTGACCTTGGGCTAGTCACACTTCTCTGAAGTCTCTCAGCCCCACTCACCTCACAAGAGTCTTTGTTGTGGGGGGGGGGGGAGAGGAGAATGTTAGCCGCTTTGAGACTCCTTTGGGTAGTGATAAAGTGGGATATCAAATCCAAACCCCTCCTCCTGTTCTTTTTCACCAACATGGGCAGCTGAGCAGACACAGCATCTCTGCTCTGATTGCCACATTTGGGCTTTATGAGGCCGGTGACCCTCACCTGTTCCAAGCCTACTTAAGCTGAAGAATCACACCACCTCCCAGAGCTAGCGAGCCCCACCTGGTCAAATAAGGAGGTGGGCTGGGGGCGCTTGCCTGTTCCAGCCTCCTAGAGCGTACCTCCCAATGCTTTGTACACCTCAGAGCCTGCCATGTTCATGAAGATGCTCTGGTGATGGGTCCTGCTGCTCGGGTTCCTGTCCATCCCCTCACCATCCTCTTGTCACCCTGTGAGCATTTCCTTCCCCCACAGGGCTCTTTCTTTGCCATTTCTCAAACCAGTGCTGGCTGCAAGGGGTTCAGCCTCTCCCAGGTTTCAGGCCTACCTGGAGATGCCGGGGATTGAACCTGGGGCCTTTGGCATGCGAAGCAAATGCTCAAAGTACTGTGGAGCTACAGCCCTTGTCAAAAGCATAGCCGGATGACATTCCCCGAGGCCAAAGCTGGAAGGTGCGTCATCTACAAAGTGCACAAAAGCCACCGCTTGGATTCAAAGAGCCCTGCTAGATAAACAAAGAGAGTGACCATGAAAGATGAAGTAGAAAATAGTTCCATTAGCATCTGGGCATTTTGAATGGCAAGATTTCCCCCTGAACAATGGGCCCCATTGAGGCCGTGAGTGCCTGCATTGTGTCTGCTACCCATCAGACAGGCATCACTTTCTTTTGAGCAGCTGTGCGCTCTAATTGGAAAAGAAAAGGCTCCCAAACTCATAAAAGGGTCTCTCATTCCAACGCTGAAAATCGCTCTTGAGCAGAACTGAGTCAACTGCTCCTGCACTTCTCCGCCCCCTTGATCATATTGGCATCATGACGATCATAAGTTTTTTGTTCGTTTATTTATTTGTTTGTTTTCTATTATTTATTTATTAAAGGTTTTCTGGATTTACAAAAGTGTGTGCAATGTCTCTCTCGTATTTTTTTCCCCATGTAACATTTTTACAAATCGGTTTTGGTTGTTGAGACATTAGGGAGAGAAGGGGGAAAGAGGTGGGTGGGATGGGTGAGGTGGGGTGACGATGTTTCTATTTTCCTTAATATATGTAGGGTTTGGACCTCTCACACCGCCGAAGAAGCACAAGCGAACAACAGAGAACCCACACAAACAACGTTGTTCGTTTATTTTTAAACTGCAGGATGCCTTTTAAGACCCTAAGCAGCATGGAGTTGCAATACCTACCGGAAGGATCACCTCTTCCTGTTTACACCTGCTTATAATGCTGACACTTCTGTTTTCTAAGGTTCCCTTTCTAAACCCAGGGGATTCTGGGTACCCCTGGCTGCTGGAGTCTGCTTAAGGATTTCTCTCAGCATTGGGACCGTTCCTCGTTAGGCCCAAGGGATAAAATCATACACTTGTTTTCACCTCATCCAATTCAGCAGGCCCACAAGCCTCACGCTTATTCTCCTGCTGCGCCTCTTTTTCTCACAGTTCCCATTAGCCTCAGAAAGCATTGCCAACGGCCAGGGATGATGGGAATTGTCGTTCAGAAACATCTTGAGGGCTGAAGTTTCCCCACAGCTGGAGCAGACCCTTTGCTCCCATCACCCAAGAGTACTAAACTGTCTCCGCTCACTTTTACCACTTATTATGGCATAATATTTCAGCAACCGGTCGCAGTTTTGTACGTGTCCTTCCCGCTGTAGCCCTTTGTTGCCATAGCTATCCATAAATAACACTCATGTTTGTATCCGAACCTCTCCCACTAGACTTACAGTAGGATTCCACCCAGATTTATCTGCCAGCTTTTGGAGCCTGCTACTCCTCAAGTCTTTCCCAATATGTAGTATCGGCCATCTCTGTGTAGGGGTTACATTCACACTGACGCACAAAATCAACTCATGAGGTGAAAGAATCTTGCCATGGCTTTCACACATCCCAAAGTAATATCAAGAGGGCAGCAAACAACTAGATTAGGAGACTAATCAGGGCTTTTTCCCTTTTAAAATGCTGTAGTAGAAGAAGAGGAGGAGGAGGAGGAGTTTGGATTTGATATCCCGCTTTATCACTACCCGAAGGAGTCTCAAAGCGGCTAACATTCTCCTTTCCCTTCCTCCCCCACAACAAACACTCTGTGAGGTGAGTGGGGCTGAGAAACTTCAGAGAAGTGTGACTAGCCCAAGGTCACCCAGCAGTGTATGTGGAGGAGCAGGGAAGCGAACCCGGTTCACCAGATTACAAGTCCACCGCTCTTAACCACTACACCACACTGGCTCTGTAGTCCTCTATGAACTACACTGCTTCTTGGTGTAGATGGCAAATTACTGGACTCTTCCTCCCAGTTAAAACTCATTTCATATGAAAGGCAGAAGTCTAGGATAGATCTGCTTTCGCTCTTACCCTGGTTTACTAACAGCAGTGAGATCATTCAAACATAGGGTTCCCCAACTGCATCTTTTAGTTACACAGTCGTACCTTGAAAGTCAAACGGAAACCGTTCCAGAAGTCCGTTCGACATCCAAAATGTTCGAAAAACCAAAGGACGGCTTCTGATTGCAGCCAATTGGTAGCCCCATCAGACATTCGGCTTCCAAAAGAACATTATAAAAAAAAATGGAACAGTCACTTCTAGTTTTCGATCGTTCGGGAGCCAAAATGTTTGAGAACTAGGCTATTCGACTTCCAAGGTACTACTGGAAACACAGCTCTTGAAAAAAATCTATGATTGTTATTAGTGGTGGTAGTAGTAGTAGTAGTAGTAATATATCACCTTCCACTAATATAATGTCTTCAGGCGATGTACACAATACAGTGGTACCTCGGGTTAAGAACTTAATTCGTTCTGGAGGTCTGATCTTAACCTGAAACTGTTCTTAACCTGAGGTACCACTTTAGCTAATGGGGCTTCCCGCTGCCGCCACACGATTTCTGTACTCATCCTGAGGTAAAGTTCTTAACCCGAGGTACTATTTCTGGGTTAAGAACTTAATTCGTTCTGGAGGTCCGTTCTTAACCTGAAACTGTTCTTAACCTGAGGTGCCACTTTAGCTAATGGGGCCTCCCGCTTCCGCTGCACCACCCCTGCACAATTTCTGTTCTCATCCTGAGGTAAAGTTCTTAACCCGAGGTACTATTTCTGGGTTAGCGGAGTCTGTAACCTGAAGCGTATGTAACCTGAGGTACCACTGTATAGTGAAAAGCATTTTAAAAAGCAGTTAAAATCAGCACAGAAAATAGCAGCAAATTAACTGGGGGGAAATAGGAGGAGACACAGCCATGGTATTCATCCTGCTGGGGAAAATTGCCAGAACAAAAATGTCTTCAGCTGCTCTCAGGAAGGACAGAGGATGGGCACCTGTTATGTCTCAACAGGAAATTGAATTCCACAGAATAGGGAGCAGCCAAACTAAAAGTATTGCTTGGAGTTGCTTAATACTGGATCTTACAAATACAGAACGTCGAAGTGTGTTTACCGCATTTCTTACACTAGGTTTGGTCAATACAAGATGGTGGCCTGTAAGCAAAATGGAGACCCAGGCCACATTTTCCAAGCCCATTTTTCCTGTGTGTGACCCCTTCCCCTCATTCTGTAGCTTGGTATTTGGCTGAAGGGAGTGGCTAAGGGAAATACTCCTCATATCTAGAATGAAGTGGCCAAGGGAAGCAGCTGGAGGAGTGAATCAACCAGTGGTATCCCCCAAAACAATGTGGGGAATGTTGGGGTGCAACCCTTGGCTCACACACTCTGGCTAACACTGGTAGCCCCACAAACCGTTCTCATGAGCTGTGGCCGGCCAAACTCCAGGTGGAGATGCAGACTCTCATGGTGTCATGCCAGGGTTGTGCATGACTAAACCAGGAGATTCTCAGCTTCTCCAGACAATCTACATATTGAACACTCGTCCTGATTTGCTTGTACAAAACTTACACCGAGATTCGATTGTCTCAGGCCTGTCATCTCATCTAGCATTCGTTGGATTTGTTTGTGGGACGGTTATATGACAGCGAGCATCCGAGCCGGATTCCTTCTGATTTGCTTGCAGGCTGTTTACACAACTTCCTGTTAATCATTTGCTCATTCCACACCGTTCAATGCATATCCTCTACCTGCAGAAGATGAGTTTCTTTTTAAAAGTGGTTATGTTACGTTAGGGCAACAGAGTAGCCTACTTTATTCCGCTTTGATTGCGGAAACCCAAATTTCTCAACTCTAATACTTCCTGCGAAACACTGGCCTTCCGGAGGAACCCTCTGACAGGTACCTCCGGAGAAAGCAAAATCATGCAAGTCTGCTCATCCACTGTTAGAAGGCCACCCACTCTTTCTTTCTCTCTTTGCCAGTTCATTAAACTGAAATTTCGAAGCAAATAGTGGTGGTAAAATAGTGGCTTGAGCACTGCGGGGGGGCCCAGCTCCCTAAGTGCCACAATTGCTCCATGAAGACTTTTCACAGTGCACATTCTTACCTACCAGCCCCCAGCCGCATGTCCTATGACATTTGGCAGCTCTGGGTGCCACGTTTTGCGAAATGCCTCCTCCGAGAAGTGACAGACGTCTCGCTGGCCGACCTTCTGGTTTTGACATGCGACGCAGACCACTCTTTGCCTTTTGAAAATGAACAGCTGCATGCCCCTGTTTCCCCCCTCTCCTGTCTCTACACGTCCTGGTGCCACCTGCCAAAAGACGGTGTGCCCGCCTTCTGACATTTCTCGGCATTTGTTATGCCATATCTGCCTCTGCTTTGCAATATAGGAACAACAAGAGTTCGTTTTGTCTGTCTCTTGGCAAAAGCACACAGAGTGCCTGCCAGCGTATTATTTATTTCTCCTTTGAGGCAAATCTCTTCTTCAAACGGTATTCATGATTATGTTTGTACCATGTAACAAGCGGGGGTTCATTTGTAAAGGAGGAATGTTGGAGCTCCTATACAGTGGTGTTGCGTGGGTTGCCAGCCGCCCGGGGCAAAGCAAGTCTTGCACTTTCAAACGCACGGTTCCTGTCAGGGCCAGGCGGCAGTGATGATGGTGGGGAAGGGTCTTCCCAGCAAAGAGAGGGAAACGGACAGTGGCAGCAGTCATTTATTTTATTGATATTAATTATTTCATGAACTTTTTACACCACTTCATTGCTTTGTTTTTTAAAAATAAAACCCGCAAAGCAGTTGCACCTGGATAAACTCTGCCCCAACCCCAACGCTACACAACAGCTCCTATATACCGGTAGCTTTGGAAAAGGGGTAGAGGAGAACCTCGGACACATGGGCCAATTGCGGCCCTCCATGGCTCTCTATCTGGCCCTTGGGAGTCTCCCTGTGTCATATCCTCTCCCCAACCACAACCTTCACTGGCCCTACTTTTGTCAATTCAAATTACGACAAATGGGATT
Organism: Lacerta agilis; assembly: GCF_009819535.1. Lineage (NCBI taxonomy): Eukaryota > Metazoa > Chordata > Lepidosauria > Squamata > Lacertidae > Lacerta > Lacerta agilis. Next base: position 72,363,564 of record NC_046318.1, read on the forward strand.
CCGACTAAATATTATGAAAAACTTCCTGACAGTAAGTGCTGTTTGCCAGTGCAACTGACTAGCTTGGAAGATGGCAGCCACAGGTTCTCGAGCTGTGATTCCTGCATTGCAGCTGGTTTGACTAGATGACCCTTGAGGTCTCTTCCAACACTACAATTCTATGTTTCTATGATTCTGCTTCCTGCACGCTGGAATGGAGTGGTCCCAGTTTCTGATTTGACCCCTGAATGTCCTGCTTTTCCTTAGGATGTCCCTATTTTCATCAGAGAAATGTTGGAGGGTGTGGAGTTATGTAACCCCCAAGCCAAGGCAATAAGTAACTAACTATACAACCTTTAGAAGACATCTGAAGGCAGCCCTGCATAGGCACATTTTTAATGTTTGATGTTTTGATTTGTTGGAAGCTGCCGAGAGTGGCTGGGGCAACCCAGTCAGATGGGTGACATAAATGACAAGCTACTAGTAGTGTATTGGGAACCCGTGTAGATTCTTATGAATCAGTGTCATTTTATTCCAAGAGAATGGGAGCCAGTCAGTTTTCATTAGTTGAAAATTCTGAACAGTCTCCAAGGGTTGCCCCAGAAAAAGCACATTGTAATCATCTAGCCGCTACTAACATGAGTTTGACCAAACTGGGAGGCAGTGGAAGACTGGAGTGCCTGGTGTGCCCTGGTCCATGGGGTCATGAAGAGTCGGACACTACTAAATGACTAAACAACAACAATCATCTAGCCAGGATGTTACTAGAGCATGGACTATTTCTCTTCATGAGTGGCTGTAACCACTGGGCGTAGCTGCTAATAAGCACTTATGCCTTTCCGAGCCTACAGTGAGAAAGATGGATCAAGCCCCCAAGCTATACACCTGTTCCTTCAAAAAGAGTGCAGCCTCATCTAGAACAGTCCATCTACCCAGCTCCCAGACTCAAAAAACCGCCAGTCCACCTCCATCTTATTCATTTGGCCCTCATCCAGCCTATTGCTCCCTGCAGGCAACAACCTCACATGTGCAAAGCCTCACCTATGAGCAATAAATACCAGTGGCCATCCCTCTCTTCATTTGACACAGCATGAATCGTCTTGAGATCATTTACTCTAAAACTGGAAGTTCAAGCTTAGAAGCACTATGCACCCAGCAATGCTAGAAAATTAATTATAACCAGTTTCAAGTGATTGGACATTCTTGATTGCTATATTCAGTCCCTATAATTAGGGAGTTATAGGTGATGCAACTAATCATGGCTTTTAGGAGAATTTTAATTGCATCTACTTTCATCCATGGGAGTGGTTGGAACATGGAATGTATAAAAATGCACAATGAATATTTCCTCCCCTCTATGGTGTAGATGTGAAATCCAGAACACAAAGACTGGTCGTTGTCCAGATTCCCCGCACCCATTATGTTTTTTAAAATATTACGTATCTTCTGCAAAGGTTAGGTTACCATTTCGTTTAATAGCCCTTCGCACTTGTATAGTGCCTTAATGTTTGTAACTTTCTTTTGCTTTTTTTTTAATGGCACTGTTTTTCAAAATCCAGACATCAACATACAAAACATCTTTTTAAAAAAGAGATAATTTGTTTAAAACTGAGATACTCTACTCTAAAAATATCCCTTCAAAATCAGCAATAAAGCAGTAACTAGAGCTAATTATAGACCCCCAAATAAAGATATAGCAAGCACGTGACACAAGAGAATCAAACTTCAAAGCTGGCTATGCATCTGTCATCGCAAGCATATATTGCTTTGCATTTCTGAGGCTTTGATGCTGTCTATCAAGATATATGACAGACTTAATAAATAGACTCTGGGTAAAAAAGAACAGGAAGCCTCCAATTCAACACTACAAGGGCAGAGGGAAGCTAAAAAATGGGGAGTTGAGGAGGGTCAGTTGTGTGGGGGGGAGAAATGTCCCTATTTTCATCTGAGGAATGTTGGAGGGTATGTTTGTGATCATTATGTACCACTATGTAAGGAAATAGAGACGCGGGTGGCGCTGTGGTCTAAACCACAGAGCCTCGGGCTTGCCAATCAGAAGGTCGGTGGTTCGAATCCCCATGACATGATGAGCTCCCGTTGCTCGGTCCCTGCTCCTGCCAACCTAGCAGTTCGAAAGCATGTCGAAGTGCAAGTAGATAAAATAGGTACTGCTCTGGAGTGAAGGTAAACGGCATTTCCGTGCGCTGCTCTGGTTCGCCAGAAGCGGCTTAGTCATGCTGGCCACATGACCCGGAAGCTGTACGGCGGCTCCCTCGGCCAATAAAGTGAGATGAGCGTCGCAACCCCAGAGTTGTCCGTGACTGGACCTAATGGTCAGGTGTCCCTTTATGTAAGGAAATAGTGACTTTTAGTTTGGGTAAATTGAAGCCTTCTCAGCCTTGGCAGTGTGCAGTAAAGACACATTCTTCCAAGCGGCAATTAGGTGCTTGCAGATTTGATTGCATGGATTGTGTTTGTGTCTGGCTTCCAGCCTAGCTGCTCCTGCAGGAAAGTTTTGCTTGCCCCTCTCCCTTAGCTTCCTATCATGGGAAGTCTCACCAAATAAATGCCTTCTCTGTAGCACCCCCCCCCCACCATCTGACAGAAGACGTCATGGGTGCCGTTGACCCCAACCTTGCAGCCAATCTCTTCCATAATAATAATAATAATTTATTAAAACGGTCTCAGACCAGCTCTAATAATAATAATAATAATAATAATAATAATAATAATAATAATAATTTATTATTTGTACCCCGCCCAGCCACTCTGGGCGGCTTCCATCAAACATGAAAATACATTTAAAATATCTCTTCCTTTGGTTGTCAGAATATTTGCTCATTGTCAAGGGTGCAAACTTGAATAAAATATTGGAAGCCTCAGGTAAGCCCCACTCTGCATAATCAATCACAAGACACAGACCATTTGAATGCCCATCTATTGGGGGAGGGGTGGCCCCCTCAACTATTTTATTGGGGAGGGGGGAGAGAATGAAGGGACCTCTGCCCATTAGGAGTTGGCTCCTATGCTCATCTTGAAATAGCAGTTCACAGCCCCAATTCTCAGACCCACAGTCTGATATATGTTTCTAGCACTAGGGACCCCTGACCGTTAGGTCCAGTCGCGGACGACTCTGGGGTTGCGGCGCTTATCTCTTTACTGGCCGAGGGAGCCGGCGTACAGCTTCCGGGTCATGTGGCCAGCATGACTAAGCCGATTCTGGCAAACCAGAGCAGCGCACGGAAACGCCGTTTACCTTCCCTCCAGAGCGGTACCTATTTTATCTACGTACTTGCACTCTGACGTGCTTTCGAACTGCTAGGTTGGCAGGAGCAGGGGTTTGCCAAGCAATGCGGGGATTGGAACCAGCGACCTTCTGATCGGCAAGCCCAAGGCTCAGTGGTTTAGACCACAGCGCCACCCGTGTCCCGTTTCTAGCACTAGTGCTACCAAATAAAATATGCACAATAATGACAAAGAGGGTGTCTTGAATTACATGCAGTTTGTTTCTTGCAATCTGGAGATTATCCTCTCTCCCAGCTGATGGGAAAACAGCCTTTGGAAACAGCTTTTTGAAAAAGATTAAGCACAATTCCCTCCAAGGCTCCCCACTGGCACCCCAGGCTCAAAGATCTCTTGAAACCATATCATAAAGTTCAGCATACTCTTGGGGTTTACTTCTGTTTCAACGTCTGAAGGAGCCCTTTGATCAGTGGCTTGATATCTTTTACTATAAAATCTCTTATTCTCCGCTGGAGACCTAAGTGTCGCCACCGCCTCCTCCTCTTGCCCTCCTAATTTTGCTTGATCATTTGATATTGTTGGATTGTTGACAAACACTAAGTTAAAACAGGACTTGGAAGTCTTTCTAAATGAGCGTTTCAAAGTATTATCCTCTGGAACAAGATTCTCCCTCTTCCCTTCCTAATTAGCAGGAGAGGAGTCAAGTTAATGCCATCCAATCTGCAATCTCAAAAAAAAAAAGGTTAAAAGGTGAGAATTAAATGATGGATAAAGAGCGGAGGGAACACCCACAATCTACAGAAGTCATAAAAGTATAAATGCTCCTTTTGTGCTTGAAGGTTTTCAGGTCTATATATATTTACTGGCTGGAATTATGGTTTTCCTTTTCTTGACCCCTTTTAACAAGCAAGAAGTTCAGCTATGCAAATACTACAATAATAATAATAATTTATTATTTGTACCCCACCCATCTGGCTGAGCTTCCCCAGCCACTCTGGGCGGCTCCCAAACGAATGTTAAAACAATAAAGCGTTAGATATTTAAAACGTCCCTAAACAGGGCTGCCTTCAGATGACTCTTAAAAATAGGATAGCTGCTTACTTTATTTCTTTGACATCAGATGGAAGGGTGTTCCACAGGGTGGGCGCCACTACCGAAAAGGCCCTCTGTCTGGTTCCCTGTAACCTCACCTCTCGCAATGAGGGAACCGCCAGAAGGCCCCCGGCGCTGGATCTGTGTCCGGGCTGAACGATGGGGGTGGAGACGCTCCTTCAGGTATACGGGACTGAGGCCGTTTAGGGCTTTAAAGGTCAACACCAAAACTTTGAATTGTGCTCAGAAACGTACTGGGAGCCAATGTAGATCTCTCAGGACTGGTGTTATATGGTCCCGGCGGCAACTCCCAGTCACCAGTCTAGCTGCCGCATTCTGGATTAGTTGTAGTTTCCGGGTCACCTTCAAAGGTAGCCCCACGTAGAACGCATTGCAGTAATCCAAGCGGGAGATAACCAGAGCGTGCACCGCTCTGGCGAGACGGTCTGCAGGCAGGTAGGGTCTCAGCCTGCATACCAGATGGAGCTGGTAGACAGCCGCCCTGGACACAGAATTAACCTGTGTCTCCATGGACAGCTGTGAGTCCAAAATGACTCCCAGGCTGCGCACCTGGTCCTTCAGAGGCACAGTTACCCCATTCAGGACCAGGGTGTCCCCCACACCTACCCGCCCCCTGTCTCCCAAAAACAGTACTTCTGTCTTGTCAGGATTCAACCTCAATACTCTTCAAGTATGGATGAAATACAGTCTTGCGTGGGAAAGGAGACGATCTTGCCAGTATCATCATTTTGGGATGGCTGGATCTTGTGGAAAATTCAGCATGTTCCAAATTTCCCTGTGAAAAGGATCTAGGGGTATGTCACCTTCATATTTCAAAATAAAAGAATGTCTAAACAGGCCTCCCTCTCTCTCACCTGCTTAGCCTCCGTCCAACAAAAACACCAACTGCACTTCATTTCAGTTCAACAGATTGCTTAAGTGCTTTTCTGGATGGGATTCAGTTTCGGGACTGGGCTGTTGAATTGTACCACTGTCTCTGTACATAAACACAAATTTGCATATATATATATTAAACCTTTTCTTTGCACTATCGCTAGATTGAACAGAATGAGGGTCAGCCGAAAATCATTCCCACTGAGTATACCCGGGGTCACTGATCGTTTGGAACCCATGGCTGCATTTGCAAATCTGAGACAGTGTTGGGGGCTGCTGGGGGAGCTTGGCTAGTCACAGGGGACAGGTTGCTTACTAGGGAGCTGAGTACAAAACAGAGGTTGTGTCTGAGCCCCAAATATCAAACCAGTAAAGGTAAAGGACCCCTGACAGTTAAGTCCAGTCGTGAACGAGTCTGGGGTTGCGGCGCTCATCTTGCTTTACTGGCTGAGGCAGCCAGCGTTTGTCCGCAGACAGTTTTTCTGGGTCATGTGGCCAGCATGAATGAGCTGCTTCTGGCAAAACAAGAGCAGCACAAGGAAACACCGTTTACCTCCTTGCCGGAGTGGTACCTATTTATTTACTTGCACTTTGACGTGCTTTCGAACTGCTAGGTGGGCAGGAGCTGGGACCGAGCAACGGGAGCTCACCCCGTCGCGGGGATTCGAACCGCCGACCTTCCGATCGGCAAGCCCAAGGCTCAGTGGTTTACACCACAGCGCCACCCGTGTCAAACCATTAGCTGTCACCAAAAAAAGCACAACACGTTACCCATACACAAGCTACCTTTCTGAAGACCATTTCCATGCAAAACTGCAGCAACACCCCCCCAACACTCTACTACGCTGCAGCACTGAACCATGGTTTAATATTTTGTCCAAACATGGCCTATGTGTCATGAAATTAAAGTCATGATGGTATTCAGAAGCATCGCTCACAACTGGCCTGTGAGCGCTCCAATTGGAGAACAGCCTTTACCAAAGGTGTTATGGACTTTGAAGACGCTCAAACTAGGGTATGCTTGCCCAGTGGCGGAGCTTCATGCTCTGGCACTGCGGGCGGGAAGCAGGTGGGGGCGTGGCACATGTTCTGGGGGTGGGGGGCACCACCCGCAGGGGCGGGGCACACATTCTGGGGGCAGGGTGCACCGAGATGGAACCCTATTGGGATCCCGCTGCCCAGGGCGCCCCGCCCCCTATGCCCCACCCTTCCTTCACCAGTGCCCTTGGCAAACCCTCACTGTGATCAACTTGTGCCTGGAAACCTATGTCCCCATGGTGGAAGGACGTGTGGATCCAGAATTGGCCTCCATAGTCACTTAAGGACTCATTGCTAAAATCGTGTTTATGGAAGACAATCTTACTCGGCTACAAGTGATCACCAAAGAAGAAGAAGAAGAAGTGGCCAAAGATAATCTTATATTCCATAAACTTGTTTAATCCTCTTCTAAAGCCATCCAAGTTGGGCGTCCATCATTGCCTCCTGTGGGCACAAGTTCTGTATTTTTAACTAGGCACCACGTGCAGCAGTATTTTTTCTTTCTCTCCTGAATCTTTGAACTTTCAGCTTCATTGGATGCTCGCAAGTTCTACTGTCATGGGAGAGGGAGCGAAACTTTTCTCTCCCTACTTTCTCCTTGTGTAATTTCGTAAACCTCTGTCATGTTGCCACTTGCTTGCCTTTCCAGTAACCTGAAAAGTCCCAAACTCTGCTACCATTCTTCAGAGCCAGTGTGGTGTAGTGGTTAAGAGTGGTAGACTCATAATCTAGTGAACCGGGTTCGCTTCCCCGCTCCTCCACATGCAGCTGCTGGGTGACCTTGGGCTAGTCACACTTCTCTGAAGCCTCTCAGCCCCACTCACCTCACAGAGTGTTTGTTGTGGGGGAGGAAGGGAAAGGAGAATGTTAGCTGCTTTGAGACTCCTTAGGGTAGTGATAAAGTGGAATATCAAATCCAAACTCCTCCTCTTCCTCTTCTATATATTTGGGTCTGAAGCCGATTGGATTAAAAAATCAGCACTCTGAAATGCGCTTGCATTAATTTTCATGGCACTTAAGGAGGACCACTTCTCTCCATATGAATCTACCCGGACTTCTGATGTTCTTCTTCATGCGCCTCTTCCACAAGAGACCCAGAGGGTGGAAACACGAGAATGGGCCTTTTCTGCAGTGACTCCCCATTTGCGGAATGCTCTCCCCAGGGAGCGTTATACACCTTTAGGCGCCAGGCAAAAACATTCCTCTTCAACCAGGCCTTTTGGCTGATTGACATCCAATGCCCTTTTGAAATGTGTTGGGGATGAGGGATTATTGGGTTGTTCTTGTTCTTATTTTTATTACGTATTTTGTGTTTTTATATTGTGATTTTATGTTGCGAACCACCCTGAGACCTTCGGGTATAGGGCAATATGTAAATTTAATAAATAATAATAACAATAAACTATTTTTAAAAACATTAAGAGCATTGAAGACTGTAGACTCAGAATGTTCCAACGCATTATTCTGATCCCTCGCTTTTTTCGTAGCGAATAACGAAACTGATCTCCTCTCATGCAGTGTTAAAATTCTTCCTGACAATAAATGTGCTTTTTAAGAGCCCTGTTTCCTTTATGGCTGCACACCCAACATGGGCTGTGTTGATGAGAAGCGCTGAATTCACATATCTCTCTTCTCCCTCATCAGGTTCCCCCGATTCATAAGGACACAGTGCAGACACTATTGTGATAAGGAAGAGCAACTAACAAAGGGCTGCCTCCTGGTAAAGTCGAAAAACCTTCAGCAGAGAAGCCTAGTTTCAAAATCAATTCTACTGAAGAGAGAGTGAAAGGCGGAGATCATACAAAAAAATTCCTTGACCTCCTTTCCCCACTATACAATTCCAATTTGCACTGAATAGAAAACTGTTATGCAATTTTAGATGCGCTATTGAGTGGCTTAGTTGGTTCCAGCTGTGCTCTGTAATTACTTGGCAAAATATCTGCACACGAAAAGAGAGAGAGAAAAAAATCTGTGCTGGTGGTAGAGATAACATGGCTAATGATCTGTTGTCTTTCAACCTGGTTAAGTCTTTAGTGCAAAGTCAGGGTGCAGTGTTACCAGGTGAGTGGTGATCGTGTTAGTATCTTCCATGGCTACAGGAAGCCATACCTAAATCCACACCTGAAAGGGTTGACCATCAAGGGTTGGCATAGTCATTCAGTGAGGGGCATCAGAAATTTTGCAATACCCTTTGACTAAATTCCCTGGCGCTTGCCCTGACAACCAGGGTTGGTTTAAGTCACAGCGTTTCCCAAACTCAGGTCTCCAGCTGTTTGTGGACTACAACTCCCAGCATCCCTAGCTAGCACGACCTGTGGTCGGGGATGATGGGAACTGTAGTCCAAAAACAGTTGGAGACCCAATTTCAGAAAAAATTAACACCAGGGCCATCTTCAGCATATGCGTCGCCAGGAGGGGGGAAACCAAACTTGTTGACCTTTTTGGGGGAAGGAAAATAGCTCACCTGTAACAACGATGCAGCGGAACTAACTGCTTTTGTTTCCTGACTTGGGATATTTGACGCAATGGAGTGACTGGGGGGGGGGGACTTTTGCTCCATTGCTTTTCACCAAACACACAAAGATCGTAACCGGCTGCTAAAGTAATCTCAATTTTCATCAATTGTACATATAAACAGATATAATAGAGAACTCAAACATAATAATAGATGGGTACAAGTATTCAACTGTAAATATATGACACCAACATGTGTCCATATGTATCATGAGATCCACATAATACAGATCAAGGTCCCAAGGCAGACAAAAGGCAAGCATAGATGTAATAATTACAGTCATGCCAGTCTGCAACATGAATGTTGCCACAGAGGGGTGTGATAGATATTGTGGAGCATGACGCAGGTTGTAGAGGCTGGCGATGGCACTGTAGTCTCGCCGCTCCAAAGGATACAGGTGAAGTTGGCACGAAGAAAACGCCAAACAAAGAAGGACAAGGTTACCCGGATTACAGTCCTTGTTTTGCCATAATTAGGCTTCATCAGCAACAAATACGCTGTATGTTATAAAGAAGTACAAAATCAGTTTCTTAACCCAAATGTATGTTATCAACCCGCAAAATAAATACTGCTATACATACCACTCGAAGTGAATGCGCAAACACAGAACAACAGCAGTATAGAGGGTAGAACAAACATACCATGTAAGGATAACTATATATAGGTATTCAAACAAGAGTCCCAGGTGTTACCAATTTAGATTTTTCTGGTGCCCCCCCCCATAATACATTTGGTGCCCCCCAGAATTCAGCGCCCAGGTGCATCGCACCCCTTGTACCCTGGGGTAAAGACGGGCCTGATTAAGACATAGCATAAGAGGAGTCCTGCTGGATCAGTCCAAGGACCAGCATCCAGTGCAGCAGCCTGTTCTCACAGTGGCTAACCAGATGCCCATGAGAAGACCTCAAACAGGGCCTTAGTGCCACAGCGCTCTTTCCATTTGCAGTTGTGAGCAGTTTTTATTCAGAGGCCTACTGAATAGTGACGGATAGCCTTATCAGTGGCTAATCCCCCTTTAAAGCTATCCAGGTTGGTGGTTATCACTACATCTTGTGATGTTTTGTTGTCAGAGGGGAAGGACAATGTAATCCTCTTCCTGTTTTATCTACAGAAGCCGAATGGGTTTACAGGTGAATCTTGAAATATTTCAACACTGGCGACAAGACAGCATCCTCCACGGTGGCACCTGCATGTAGGTAAAACTTACCTATTCAGGAAGAGGAAGAAGAAGAAGAGGAAGAAGAAGAGGAAGAAGAAGAAGAAGAAGAAGAAGAAGAAGAAGAAGAAGAAGAAGAGGAGGAGGAGGAGGAGGAGGAGGAGGAGGAGTTTGGATTTGATATCCCACTTTATCACTACCCTTTGTTGTTGTTACCCTAGGGAGTCTCAAAGCGGCTAACATTCTCCTTTCCCTTCCTCCCCCACAACAAACACTCTGTGAGGTGAGTGGGGCTGAGAGACCTCGAAGAAGTGTGAGTAGCCCAAGGTCACCCAGCAGCTCCATGTGGAGGAGCGGAGACGAGAACCCAGTTCCCCAGATTACGAGTCTACCGCTCTTAACCACTACACCACACTGGCTCTCAGGCACTCAACTTTTCTCACTGATGTGCTAATTTTCTACATGAAGGAATGATCATCTCTCTCTCTCTTGAGAAAAGCAGTAAAGAAAAAGAAAAAGCAATTGTTCATCTGAAGAGGGAGACCTCAGACTCTTGATGCTTCATTCTGTGTGACTTGTAGAAATGCTTCTCATGTCATTAATTTCCTTCGTGGTTCCTCTGTTCTTTGACCCTCATGTGCATTCTGGAGGAAGCCTGTTGAGAATTTTTCTCATATTTCTAAAAGGCAGAAACTATTTAACAGCTCTTGAAATAATACTTGGCTCAAGTAAAGAATGTCAAGGCGTGTAGGAGGGTGAAGAACAAGAACTGCGGCTGGCAGCCCACCAATTGCTTACTCCAAAGTAGTCCTTATCAACTTAAGAGACAACCTTTAGCGCAATAACAGGTAACACAACAGGAAGTATGATTTTAGGCCTAAACAAACAAAAAGTGGAAAATCTTTGATCAGGTGTCCTGAAGTGCATATTGTATTTATGGGTTTATAACATTTATAAATCTTTTTTAGAAGGAGATAAAAAATGGTCATATTTGGAAGCCTTCTTCCATTTTTATCGATCAGATATTTTTAATACCCCACTGAATATGTTTCATTGAACCCAGTTACAGGTAGATAGCCGTGTTGGTCTGCCATAGTCAAAACAAAATAAAAAATAAAAAAAATCCTTCCAGTAGCACCTTAGAGACCAACTAAGTTTGTTCTTGGTATGAGCTTTCATGATCGTTTTTGTTGATCATGAAATTGATCGTTTTTATGTTTCTTGCTGTGATTTTAATTGATGTTAGCCGCCCTGAGCCCGGTTTTCTGGCTGGGAAGGGCGGGGTATAAATAAAATTATTATTATTATTATTATTATTATTATTATTATTATTATTATTATCTGAAGAAGTGTGCATGCACACGAAAGCTCATACCAAGAACAAACTTAGTTGGTCTCTAAGGTGCTCCTGGAAGGATTTTTTTCATTGCACCCAGTGTGATTTAACGTAAATATGCCCAATATCAGAATGCATAAGAAGGGGAAAGTCAGCAATTGCTATTTTAAAAGTACAAACAGAAAGGCATTGAAATAATCTGCTTTGCGGACAATATCTCCCAATGTGATAGCAGTCTTTACACGGTAATATCCCTGGGAAAATTGCATACGTTCTTTATGTGTGAAGCCATCATCTCCAGATCAATGCAGCTCTTTATTTGTAACAAAGACATGTTGTAATACATTCCAGCCAAGCCTGATTATCGTCTTCCAAAGCAACTACTCTATTCCGAACTTAAAAATGGAAAGCGTAATGCTGGTGGTCAACAAAAGAGGTTTAAAGACTGTCTCAAGGCAAATCTTTAAAAAGTAGTATAAACACCGACAACTGGGAAACACTGGCCTGCGAGCGCTCCAGTTGGAGAACAGCCTTTACCAAAGGTGTCATGGGCTTTGAAGACACTCGAACGCAGGACGCAAGGGAGAAACGAGCTAAGAGGAAGGCACGCTTGGCAAATCCACACCGTGATCAACCCCCACCCGGGAACCAATGTCCCCACTGTGGAAGAACGTGTGGGTCCAGAATTGGCCTCCGCAGTCACTTACGAACTCATTGTTAAAACCGTGTCTATGGAAGACAATCTTACTCGGCTACAAGTGATCGCCAAAGAAGATGGATCCCCCATCAATCTAAAGAAGAAAAGTAGCTAACAAGTGTTGTGAATTGAAGAACAGAGCAAATACCCCTCCCCACACTCTCACTATATATAAGGGTCTGGTGACTTCTGTTTCAGTGTATCTGAAGAAGTGTGCATGCACACGAAAGCTCATACCAAGAACAAACTTAGTTGGTCTCTAAGGTGCTACTGGAAGGAATTTTATTTTTTATTTTTTATTTTGTTTTGACTATGGCAGACCAACACAGCTACCTACCTGTAAGAGCAAATAGTAGTACAGTATGTGTTTTATTGAGGCAATTTCTCTTAGCTTGCTTGACCAGCTTAGCTTGTGTTGAATTATATTTGCGTTTTGAAAGAGAGGAGGATAGAAAGAAAGAAAGAAAGAAAGAAAGAAAGAAAGAAAGAAAGAAAGAAAGAAAGAAACTTTGCTTTCTTGTTTTGGATAAATGTTTGGGATTCTGAGGGGGGAAGACCCATAACTTTCAGGAAACAAATCATCTTTGGAAAGTATCCATGTTTTGATGGAAATTACTGGCATTTGGTGAACATACCTTCAATTTCTCCACATTTTGTGGGCAAACCCACTGGGGGGGTGTCCCCCCCCCCGTGTTCTGAAAGCTTCAAAACTATTGCAATGTAAGTTAAGCATTAATTAGACGATCTCTTGAGTTTCGTCACTAGGAATAGAGATTTATTTCCTCAAAATAAAGAATCTTAAATGTACTTAACAGGCAATTTAACATCCCAGCAGGTAGAAGTTTGTCTCAGAAATCAGTGCCATAGCATGAGATAATCCTATTTGTTTCTGGGAGGTGGACAAGGTTTTTGGAGAGGGGATCACAGGATAGCCCCATGCCTCTGCCAAGGGAGGCAAATCCCAATGGGATCTAATTGAAAAACAAATTAACTTATTAGTGATGGTGACTGCCCTAAACCCTTTTGCCAGCTCTTCCCAATTTGGGTAATGCTGGAGGGCAAGTGCTGCAGTTGCGAAGAGGAATAAGTACTGTATTTTTCTGTGTATAATACGCCCCCATGTATAAGACAACTGCTATTTTTTTTGGACTCCAAATTGAGGAAATGGGGGGAGAGCTTTTTTTTGGGGGGGGATTGCCCAGACTTGTTGAGCTCACCCGCCTGACTGCCGCTGCCAATCGCATGGGTCGACAAAGCCACCAATCGTCTGCCCGCTCAGCAGCCAATCGCCAGCAGGCCTTGCCGCAGCCACCAATCACCTGCCCAAATGCCACTGACAATCTCCTGCTCGTGGCAGCCACCAATCGCCCGTCCCACCTCTGCACTATCCGTGTATAAGACGACCCCCAATTTTCAGCAGTTGTTTATAATAATAATAATAATAATAACCTTGTCTTATACACGGAAAAATACGGTACTCACTCTGCACATCTCCTGGGCTGGATGTGGCTTGGAGAAGAGAATCAATACGATCAGTTTAACACCGCAGAAGAACCCTGAGCATGGAAAACTTGGGTCCTCCTTCCAAACTGCTTGTTGGGGGGGGGGGGTTACAGAATGCACTTGCTCCAAGAAGGAAGCAGCAACACAGTTTTTGGCCCTTTACCTGCATCCATCAGGCCTCCCCCAGCTGTCGGTCTGGCAGCAACCATCCCATCAGGCTGTGTCAGTGCGAGAGATGGGAAGCAGGGCTCACTGTGAGCCACTACACTGTGGTGTAGTGGTTAAGAGCGGTGGACTCATAATCTGGTGAACCGGGTTCGCGTCTCCGCTCCTCCACATGCAGATACTGTGGGACCTTGGGCTAGTCACACTTCTCTGAAGTCTCTCAGCCCCACTCACCTCACAGAGTGTTTGTTGTGGGGGAGGAAGGGAAAGGAGAATGTTAGCCGCTTTGATACTCCTTCAGGTAGTGATAAAGCGGGATATCAAATCCAAACTCCTCCTCTTCCTCCACCTCCTCCTCCTCCTCCTCTTCTTCTTCAGCTCTGCTGAAAAAGCAGCTCCATCGAGCACCTCCTACCCCAGGCACTGTGTCTATGCTAACTTGTCAATATCAGAACTATTATTTAAGAATTGGTGCCTAAGTTTGCTCCCCCCCTCTTTTCTCCCTGAACAGCAGTGGCTGGAAAGTGCAGGAGGGGGAGCATTCTTGAGATTGGGCCCTGCCTGAGAGTTTCCCATGTTCATCTGGTTGGCCACTGTTGGCCACAGGATGGTGGACAACGTAGGCCATTGGTCTGCTCCAGGAGGGCTCTTATTATGTTTTTAGTCCAAAGTGATTAGGGTGATGTCTGAAAAGGAAATGCAGTCTGGTATGTGGTTGGCATCTGTCATACCATATGGAGGAGAGTGCCTTTGGGACTGAAGTCAAACGGAAGGAGAGTTACAGTGCCTGCTCTGGTCAGACCTCACCTGGAATACTGTGTCCAGTTCTGGGCACCACAGTTCAAGAAGGATACTGACAAGCTGGAACGTGTCCAGAAGAGGGCAACCAAAATGGACAAAGGGCTGGAAACAATGCCTTATGAGGAACGGCTTAGGGAGCTGGGTATGTTTAGCCTGGAGAAGAGAAGGTTAAGGGGTGATATGATAGCCATGTTCAAATATATCAAAGGATGTCATATAGAGGAGGGTGAAAGGTTGTTTTCTGCTGCTCCAGAGAAGCGGACACGGGGCAATGGATTCAAACTACAAGAAAGAAGATTCCACCTAATCATTAGGAAGAACTTCCTGACAGTGAGAGCTGTTCGGCAGTGGAATTTGCGACCAAGGAGTGTGGTGGAGTCTCCTTCCTTGGAGGTCTTTAAGCGGAGGCTTGACAGCCATCTGTCAGGAATGCTTTGATGGTGTTTCCTGCTTGGCAGGGGGTTGGACTGGATGGCCCTTGTGGTCTCTTCCAACTCTGTGATTCTATGATTCTATGTACAGGCCGATATAGGAGAGATGTATTTTGTTGCAGCTGGGGAAGATGAAGGTGTCTGGTTGTGCTGTTGCAGATGCACCATGGCGTTTATTCCCTCTGCGCTCCTCCCAGCAGTTATTCCTCCTCTGGTCACTGCTATGAATGCACGATCTGACTGCCTGTCTCCAGGCACTGTGGATTCTCAAGTGATGGGGATGATGTTGCCAGCCTTCACGTCATGTTTGCAGGCGTCTTTGTAATGCAGAGTTGGCGTGTTGCCTGAAGCCAGTTCCCTGTAGAGCACGTCCTTGGGTAGAGCTGCCATACGTCCGGAATTTCACGGACATAGACGGGATTCGGCAGTCAGAAACAGTGTCTTTGCAGAAAACGCTGAAATGTCCTGGGAAATCCGGACGTATGGCAACCCATGCCGGAAGTGTGAATTTTGGCGAATTTCCTTAAAAATAGTTCAAAAGCTCATCAACTGGTGTGTCCGGATTTTCACTTTTTTAAAAATATGGCAACCCTATCCTTGGTTATATGTATGTATGGCACCAGTGCATGCTTTCTGGAGTGTGACTCCCATTCAATTTTTCCGATTCTACACTCACGTTATTGTGAACTGTGAAAGCAGCAGAAAATTCGTGCGTTTCTGGATTCTAATGTTACTGGAATACTGCAGTTGAAAAGAATTTAATTGAAATGTTTTTAGCTGAAAAGGGGTGACAGAACTTTAAAAATCTGGGCCTTGGAAAATCTTTGTCAACATATCAAAATGGTGTAGATAGCTTTGCCATTACTGTTAGTTATTTAGCACCTCTTTTTATATGAAAAACATATAACCTGCAACTCTTGCCCCCAAGGATTACTTCACCCACCAGCCAAGTGTATACATAATGTGCTGTTTTTTTTTTAGGAACAAGAAGTAAATGCTGCCATCTAGTGAATTAAGGGCTCCTCTGGATAACCTGTTTATTAAGCAGTCATTTAATCTGCTTTTACAAAGCTTACTCAGGGTGAGACCATGTTTGGCTTACAATGAGCATTTGTTACGACTTGTTTGTGGGGAGATTACACAAAAACGAGTATTCGCCCTGGTTTGCTCATGTTGTGTTTATCTGTCTTCGCGTTAATCATTTATTCATCCCACACTTCTCAGTATATTTCCCCATCGTTTTCCTAAGAGCAAGCAGCCAGTTGCTTTTGCTGTAGTGAGATCGTAATTCAGAATTTCTAGAGGCGAGATTCCAAAAAGCGATAGTTTGGCGTGGATCTTACCAGCCCAAGGGCTAGTGAACTCGTCTTGCCATAGGCATTGGGCTAGATAATAATTAGGTAAACTGTGCCAGAGAGTTAACCAACAGATAAAAACACGTTTCCACAGAAGTGTCTCCAAGGAAGACATCCTCAATTCCACACGTATGGCCGCATTACTCACACAGGTGGGAACTGTATACAGGGTCCAAGTGTTATAATATTTTCTTGTTGTCTGTGGATTCCAGGGGTAGAATTCAAGCTTCTTCTGTGCCCTGATAAATTCTGTCTTCAGGTCAGCACTTAGTGGAGACAGGTAGATTCATTAAAAAAAAAAAACTTTTTCTTTTGTTAGGAACACAGCAAAGCACACTTTTCTTGTAGCAAAGCAGAGCAGATCATACAGCCTTTCCACTTACTCTAGCACAGGCACCCCCAAACTCGGCCCTCCAGCTGTTTTGGGACTACAACTCCCATCATCCCTAGCTAAGAGGACCAGTGGTCAGGGATGATGGGAATTGTAGTCCCAAAGCAGCTGGAGGGCCAAGTTTGGGGATGCCTGCTCTAGCATGTACAAACACAGAGCCACAGCTAGTGGAAATTGGGTTCTACCACGTGTTGCGATCGGGACCTGGCAAGACACATCCCTTCCTGTGGGGTGGGGCTGGCAGCCGGCCTTAGCAGCTATAGGGCAGAGAGGTGTTGCTGGGCAAAGCTAGATGTAGCAATTTGTGATGGACAGCTTAGCGTCCTATATATTCCTCTGCACGCAGGGTAATCTTTCTCTTGGCTTCGAGCTTCTGATCACCCATCCCGCCCCCCCTCTTTTTCTTAGGCCTCTGCTCTTGACCTTGCAACTGCCTGTCATGGGGTTGTCTGCTTTTGGGACAGAGGCCCAGTAGGAATTTGTCCATCTGGCTGATTGGCTGTTGCCATTTGGTTTTGCCTACTGCAGTAGCAACTTGTCACAACTTGTAAGGTTGGCGGTTAGGCATTGGTTCCTGTGTGGATTGCTGGTTTGGGCGGTACCCAACCAGAATCATGATGATACTGGGAATTCCGTTAAAGGAATCCGGCGGCTCTTATGCTTTGTCCGAACCCCCGGTCGGGGATAGGGCCATAGCCAGAGCCCCCAGGACCGCTGGGGAGAGGGAGGTTCTGTCCCCAGCCTCCTTAACTCTCCCCAGCTGCATTCTCCCGACGCTGACTGGAGGTCAGCAGCTGTCCCGGTAGGACAGATAGTCTGAATCAATGCCTATGCAACCACTCACCGAATTTGTATTTTAAATAAAGTTGTGGCCTAAATTATTGCCAAAAAACCAAACAAAATTATGTCTCCTGTGTCAAGTCATTGGGGGGGGGGTGACTTGAGGTCCTCGATACGCAACTAAACTGCACCAGGGTCACATCCACACCATCCATGAAAGCACCGTTAAACCGCTCTAACGGTCATGGCTTTCCCCCAAAGAATCCTGGGAACTGTAGTTTGTTAAGAGTGCTGGTCCTTTTGCATCACGTCTGGTTTGCCTTACAATAATTAAACATATCTCCTTCCTTGCATTTCACTTTTCCTTTCCTAATTGCAAGACTGAAAAACTGGAAGTTCATTCCTTCTCTTCCGAAGTGAACAATAATTTAAGACCACTGAGATCTGAAGCTTAAATTATAGTGCAGAGGCAGTAATGCCCAGGAAGAAATACGGCTTAATGGCTTGCATCTTAATCAAACGTATATAAACATTGCACAGCCAAATAGCTTTCAACTTAATTGTGCCTTTCTTTTCAACAAGCCATTTTATTTCTGTAATGATTGCTGGTAAGTTATGATCCCTTTAGAATTAGGGTGCCAGAAGGCCTTAGCAAATAATACAAGACGGGCTGCTGAGGAAATGCTTTAATATGTTTAATATATTATCAGTCACCAAAGCTGACAATAGCAAAAATACCACTTTAGAAAAAGTTAAGTGTTGAAATGAAACATCTGTTTTACTAAAAAAAAACAACACACACAACAACCTTTGGAGAACTAACATAGGTAGTTGAACATGAGAGTAAGGTTGCAGTCACCCATGGCTCATTCTGTTTGACTTGTCAGTGGTTTTGACCATGGAACCCTTCTCAAGCAGCTTAAGGAAATATGAGTTGGTGGCCCTGTACCCATTCCTCCAAGGCCATTTCCCGAAAGTAGGTATCAGGGGCACTGTTTCACACCATGAGGCCCATGTCCCACAGGGTTCTATCTTGTTTCCCGTGCTATTTTGTTTTTTATTAATGATTTTCTTGATTCACAAAAGTATGTGCAATGTCTCTCTCTCGTATTTTTTCCAAGTAACATTTTTACAAATCAGTTTCATTTGCTGAGACATTAGGAAGAAAAAGGTGGGTGGGGTGGGGGGAAAGATGGGTGGGGTGGGGTGGGGTGGGGTGACTATGTTTTTGTTTTACTTAATGTATGTAGGGTTTGGTTTCAGCATTGTTTGTGCAAGTTCTCTGTTGTTCGCTTGTGTTCCTTTGGTGGTGAGAGAGGTTGGGGTTGGCCTAGGGTGTGCTTGTTCATTTGTGGTTGGCTGTGGTGGTCTTTGTTTTCATGTGTGAGTGGGGTGGGTGGGTGTTTTGGATCAGGTTAGCCATATTGATTTGTATGCTGCTGGTGGATTTTTGTCATTGTCTTGTTGGGCTGTGAGAAATATGTAAAATAACCAAGCAAGTATTAGAAATCACCCCAGAATTGGCCTTACTAAACAGCTTCCCGTGCTATATGACAACTAAATGTCATGACTAGGAGCTGCCATCGGGAGATCTCAACTGAGGTGTCATCAGCATGACAATGACATCTAGTGCTGTCTCTCTGCTCCATCACAACAGACCCTCTTGGGTGTTAAGATCGGCATCAGTGCACATTGGGGCTTTCTTTGTAGTTCTGTCACCCTAAACGACTGGGAATAGTGACGCAGGAGACAGGTTTCTTTGTGGCAGCCCCACAGAAGGGCTGCTTTTGTTTGCAACTGTTTTACTTGTTTACATGTAAACCATCAACAAAGAATTTAGTTTGGACTGATCTCATTGAAGGTCAACCAATGTCTGCGTCGCAGTTCTGGATTAATTGCAGCCGAAACCCTATTATTTTGACCGATCAAACATCTCAAAACTGGAGACAGACAAATCCCTGTACTGCACTCATGAACTAGATGATTTATATTAGCAATGTGTGAGGTAAGCAGGGGAAGAAATATAAATTATCCCCGTTCATCACATTCACTTATTTTAATATTTCCCACATGTTTCTATGACAACATTCAAGGCGTGCACATTTTAATTTTACTAGTGCAGGGGAAGCTTGTCAAAGTTGTAGAGTTCCCTTGATTTTATGGCTGAATGCAATGTCTAATATACGTTATAAATCTTCCAAGCAAAAAAATGTGGATGGGTGGGGGGCCTTCATTGCAGGCAGCTCTCACAGCAAACTTGAATTGTTTCTTTTTTTCCAATAGTGTTACGACCCCCTTGATTCTTGTACACTTTAGAAGTTGGGATTCGAGTTACAACTGTGGCAACACTTCTTGGATGGGCGGTTAAACACCTTACAAAAGCTGTCGGCTGCCTATGCCCGAGTTCTTTTCAGTTAGTGCAGCTAAGGAATTTTCCGGCCCTCCCTTGGGGAGCTCTGAGCAAGTTCACACAGGCAGCACCCCTTAATGTTTTCAAGTGGGCCTGGAAACCCTATATAAATGAATATATAATTGTCAGAGGGGAGCACGACTGCTTCAGTCACACTGGGCGTGGAGCCTTAGGAGCGCCACAGGGGGCACTGCAACTATTATGTCGAAAGGAAGGCGAACAGTCGGGACGACGACCAAATTTTGGCGCTGCACAGGGCACAGTTGAAAGTTCCACCGCTGTAGTTGTGAACCCCAATCTCTGAGTGGTGAGAGATCTTGGGACTCCCAGCACGTTCCTCAGGTTTTCATAGCTGTCAACTTTTCCCTTTTTTTAAGGGAAATTCCCTTATTCCGAATAGGATTCCTCGCAAGAAAAGGGAAAAGTTGGCAGCTACGGGTTTCATTTCCTTCGAATGAAAGTCACTGGAGGCAGAGTTGTCTCTCTGATACATAGTTTTTGTTTACACAAATATACAAGCTGAGCATAAGATGAAGGGCTTCACAGCATTAACACTTCAACAGATCTTGATCTCCCGTTTGGTATCTACTGCCCCCTCCCCTCCGCAAAAAAGCCAAAGCAAAGAAGCTGAAAATCCCAGTTAATTTTAACAATGAGTTGAAAGGGTGAACAATATCTCTAATCCTGCTTTCTGAAACACATGGGCATTTAAGGGCAGGCTATTCCCCAGTCTTGTTGCAGGGACCAGAAATGAATGATACCCATTACAAAGAATGCAGAAAAACCAACAGCATGATCAGCTCATAGAATCATAGAATTGCAGAGTTGGAAGGGATCCTGAAGGTCGTTTAGCACAACCCCCTGTCTCATGCTCCACTGACTGAGCCAACCTGGGAGGAAATTTCTCCTGACTACCTACCTTCTTTGCCAGTCTCTTGTGAAAAGGGCCCATTTGAAAGCTGTTCCCCCCCCAGGCTTTGACAAGCCTCTGAAACCGCCCCCCCCCCCCCCGGTGTCATGAAGGCCCATTAATTACAATACACACTTTGCAGAGAGCTGAATTAAATTGAAGCACAAAGGGCTTTTTGGAAATGAGTTGGATAATCACAGCATCTTCAACTGTTCTGTGCTTTCATATGCCAGTCATTTTGGGCACACAATTGGGCTCTGTATCATTTTACCTCACATGAAGTGATAATCGATAGCTTGTTGATCTTGACAGGCTGCTGAATGCCATTTTCCAGCAGCCCAAGGATCATCAATCACTGGCAACTCAACATTAATTTTATTGTTCTCTAGAAGTCAAGGAGGTGAACATGTTGGCTTTTTCTTCTTCCTGCTGTTTACCTTTGTTCTGAGACAATGAAGTATGTGCAGATGCTCCAAGGTTTCATATTAAATTCACGTCTCTGCTCCTCCACATGCAGCTGCTGGGTGACCTTGGGCTAGTCACACTTCTCTGAAGTCTCTCAGCCCCACTCACCTCACAGAGTTGTTTGTTGTGGGTGAGGAAGGGGAAGGAGAATGTTAGCCGCTTTGAGACTCCTTCGGGTAGTGATAAAGCGGGATATCAAATCCAAACTCCTCCTCCTCCTCCTCTTCTTCTTCTTCTTCTTCTTCTTCTTCTTCCTCAGCTTTTGTAGCTGGAGTCAGTCCGGGCCTCACCCTCCTAGGCCAGGTAGGAAAAGGTATGTTGCTACTTGCCTCCCCCCCCCCACAACTGAAGGTTTAACTTCTCTATAGTACAGAAGATCTATGTGGCTCAAACTACTAATGGGAAGGAGTGTGTGCTTGTCCTTTACTGTCTTGGTCCCCCACACTTGCGTTTTACATTGTTTCAAGTCTAATAAACGTCAGATTGCAGTGGGGTGTGATATGCCGTCATTCCAGCAACTTGTTTAAAGACCATGTTGTCTTATTTTCTTTTCATTTTCATTGTTTTGTTTAGAGTTCCTCAAGGCACCCAAGGGCTCTTTTATGGGCGTTGCGAAGTTGAAAATGGTGAGTACATCTTTTACACTGCATCCAGTTTTATAATGGGCCCTTTGTGTCTGAGCGGGCTACACCCCATTCGGCCAGTAACGTTCTGGAACAGGACCCAAAAGAAAACCGATCACACAAAATTGCCCTTTGCGGAACGTGCAACGGGGTGTTGTTAAGAGTGTTGATAGTATTGAAATGATTTAGGGGCTGTGCAAACCTCAGTGAACTGTCTTTGCAGAGCAATAAACCATCTGAGGTGTGAGATTATGAGCAAGGCTATATTGAACTGCCCTTTATTACTGGTAGTTGGCGCTGCCAGATGGAAACAGAGGGGGCTGTTGCTTCATAGCTCATGGGATGATTCTGTCTTGCATCAAGGCAAAGACACCAGCTTGTTGCTGAGGTCACTCGGAAATGAAGCTCATTGCCGTGTGCTACATGGCCAATGGTCATGTCCAGACAAATTTGTGAAGGCAAGAATAATGAGGCCCAGCTACCTAGAAAATTCTTCCCCTGCCCACCTCCAGACAGGCAAGGGGGAAGTTGGAATGATGACGTTGCCACAAAAATACAGCCTTTCCTCCCTTGCCCTGGAAAAAAATTATTAAATATTTGCCTCACCGCTCCCGAAACTGGTGAAATGTTCCCTGCTACCTTCATTAACAGGGACGCAGGTGGCGCTGTGGTCTAAACCACTGAGCCTCTTGGGCTTGCCGATCAGAAGGTCTGCGCTTCGAATCCCTGCCAAGGGGTGAGCTCCCATTGCTCGGTCCCTGCTCCTGCCAACCTAGCAGTTCAAAAGCAGGTCAAAGTGCAAGTAGATAAATAGGTACCATTGTGGCAGGAAGGTAAACGGCGTTTCCGTGCACTGCTCTGGTTCGCCAAAAGCGGCTTAGTCATGCTGGCCACATGACCCGGAAGCTGTACGCCGGTTCCCTCGGCCAGTAAAGCGAGATAAGCGCTGCAACCCCAGAGTCATCCGCGACTGGACCTAACGGTCAGGGGTCCCTTCACCTTTACCTTCATTAACAGAAAACATTAACAGTCTTTCATCGTCATCCTCATCATCATCAGTTAATTTTTTATAGCACCCTATCCCCTTAGATCTCAACATAAAATCGCAACATTGAAAAGCCACCAGCGTGACAAGCTTTTTTTAAGAGAGAGAAAAATAAAAACAGACTAAAATCTACATTAAAAACAAAACCAAACCACAGTATATTCTTTGAGCATTTCGATCAAGAGTTGACAGGGCACAGTTTGGCCTCAAGGTGTCTCCATTTCCCTATGAAACGTTATCATTTGGCCACATGTGCTTCCAAAACAAGCAGCTCCCTCAGTCAGGCTCTTGGGACCTCACAGTAAATCAACACACCTATTTGGTCATTTCCCACCACATGGTGTGGTTGTTGTTGTTGATGTTGTTGTTGTTGTTGTTCAGCCATTCAGTCGTGTCCGACTCTTCATGACCCCATGGACCAGAGCATGCCAGGCACCCCTATCCTCCACTGCCTCCTGCAGTTTGGCCAAGTGTGGTACTTGCCTATTATCTCTTTTGCAGAAAGCTCTACCTTTTCAAAATTGTAGTGGGCTACTGTGTGATAGCCCACTACATAAAGAAGACTGATTGCCGAAGAATTGATGCTTTTGAATTATGGTGCTGGAGGAGACTCTTGAGAGTCCCATGGACTGCAAGAAGATCAAGCTTATCCATCCTTAAAGAAATCAGCCCTGAGTGCTCACTGGAAGGACAGATCCTGAAGTTGAGGCTCCAGTACTCTGGCCACCTCATGAGAAGAGAAGACTCCCTGGAAAAGACCCTGATGTTTGGAAAGATGGAGGGCACAAGGAGAAGGGGACGACAGAGGATGAGATGGTTGGACAGTGTTCTCAAAGCGACTGGCATGAATTTGGCCAAACTGCGGGAGGCAGTGAAAGATAGGCGTGCCTGGCGTGCTCTTGTCCATGGGGTCACGAAGAGTCGGACACGACTGAACGACTGAACAACAAACAAGAACAACACCACTGTGTAATATTTTTTGTGATGCACAATGAACTTACATACTATGGAAATGTTAAGGCCGGAGGGAACAAGCCAACAGTTTTCAATATCTACAAGGATTTCAGAAAGGAGGGTGGGGGGAGAGAACTATTTATTTTTAATCACTAAAGAGAATACAAGGCAATGTATCTAAGCTACACGGATCAATCCTGGCTTCTTGGTGTGCACCCATGCCATATAGCACAGGTGTGCACAATCACACTTGATGTGTGACTGCTGTGATTCTTGCATTGCCCCTCCTGGTGGGATTATGGTCAAACGAATGGTGTAAATGGTGCCAATATGAATGCAAAGACATCCTACTGATCTAAAATTGTGGTCTCCAGAGTTAAGTCTCCTTTTCACAGCAACCTTTGTAGCCACCCAATGAAATTAGCACATCTCCGAATTCTGCAGTTCTCCAGGCAAGTAGTGTGTTCTGTTGTAGAGTGTGCATAAAAATGCAGGTGTTAGTGGAAAAAGCATTTTGTTAGAGGAAATTGCTTTGCAAATATGTTTATGTTTGGCAAAACTGCATAGAAAAATATATTAGGAGAAATTCACTCTAAAATGCTGCTGAATTTTCATGATAGTATACACACAAACACACCTGTGTGTGTGTGTGTGTGTACACACCACATACTGCTGTGGAAATGTGTAGAACTGAATTTCAGAGCGAAGAAAATGAGAAACCGAGAGAAACTGAAATTGATGGATTCACCCCTCCATAGTTACTATGCCCTTTTGCAAACCTGAGAGTATTCCCCAAAGCACTTCCCAGAATCCCTGCAACGAAAAGAAATTCTACAGCAGGGGGGCGGGGGGATGCTTTGCATTGCAGCAGGAGAAAGGTTGTGGTGGACAGCCTGTTTTGTAATAAAACTTGTCCACTGTTATGGATGGCATTGAGGAACATCTGAGGAGCTGCAGAGTCCCTATGAACATAGTTTGAAAACCACCAATCAAACTTCACGAACTTTACATAACACAATATACTTTTTCATATATGTTGTATTATTTGAATGAGATGTTGGTTATATTGGGCATTTCATTGGCTCAGACCCAACTGGTGAAGAAGCTAGCTGGCCAACCCATCCCCCAAACTCACTTTTTCTGAGAAGACAACAGCTTACCCAACCTCAGGTGTGGGGAACCTTTGGCCCCATCAACCTCAGCAAGCATGGTCAATAGACAGGGATGATTGGAGTTGTAGTTCTCCAACATCTGGAGGGCCAAAGGTCCCCATACTCAATCCAGCTAGTCCCTAAACATGTAATTGAAATAAAGCACTGTCTTCACCTGGCTACTTACACCTAAATTTCATCTTTTCTCTTTAAGCTTCTTGAGGTAGAGACCTAATGTACCTATTCCTTTTAAAGCACTTTGTGCTATATAAATGATGATGATGTTGGTTGACCATTTGCAAATCCATCTGACATGTTTTCTGATGCTTAGTTAATGCTACCACAACCCTGCCGCCAGTGGATTTTGAGTAAGACATGAGATTATGCATTTGGTTCTGGGCAGCATCACTCCCTTTCAGTCACCATGTCCATTGGCTTTATGTCACGATGAGCTTCTTTGAAGCATCAGTTGATTATGTTGCCAGATTCAATGGTTAATCGATGCCACCATCTATGAACGCCACTACAGAACTCTATCATACCTCCATTAAAAAGCTTGTGAGTTTGTAAGTTACAGTTTGAACATTCAGGCTCGAGTTCAAAGCTCTAAAAAGTTTCACTGCACATAAGAACTTGATGTAGCTTTTCAACGACAAGAACTTACGTTCCTGCATATTTGTATTGTGTGTTTGGTAATCTCTGCATGCACAGACTTCCATCTGAATGCTTGATCCCTTGAATGTTGTTGGGTGTGCTGGATTAATATGCCCCTTTGGGGGAACTAATTTTAATTCTACTGTTTACAAAGTCCCAATGATACTTCTTCAGATAATTAATCACCATGTCCAACTACATGCATGGTATTACTTTTTTGTGTGTGCCTGGACATACACAAGGATGTGTTTTATGGATGAGTTTTATGGAAATAATTTATGTGACACGTAGCCCTGCAGGTGTTTGGCCAGTGGAGGTCTATCTGGCTCCATGCATTGTAGAAGATTCTTAACTCTGTAAGCTACAAAGCTCTAAATTTGCAGATCCAATTTTATCATGGAATAGCACGGAAGTTCATTCATGTCACTCACAGGCACACAGTTTTGCCCTCCACAAAACTCAATGAGCAAAGATATTTGGAAATGTTTCCATGCCTCCAATATCATCCACGTATATTGATTGGCAGATTTCTCCACAGCAATATGGAGTGAGATAACAAGTCAATGCTATTTCATTGCTTATTGGAGTACATCTGAGACTGGATAAAAGCTGTGAAGGTGTCTCAACAAACAGCCATGACCCTCCCACCCACCACTGGCTCCATCTGTCCAGCCTCCCCTCCTGGCTGGTCAAGGCCCTTCCTTCATTGCTAGGGAATCACTGTTCCATGGGTGGGGCAGGACATGTAGCCAGTGGGATGGCCTTTCCTTCCCCAGCTTCTACAGGCAAAGGGGTGGAGCCTTCATTCAGTCATCCACTTCATTCATTCTGGTAGATAGCATCTATCAACCAAGACCCAAGCCAGTAGGGATCTCAGGGTCCCCAGCAGCTGCTCATAAACCTTTATTTTGCTTCTCAGGTAGCAAAAGTGGAACCTCTCTTCCATTAAAACCACTCCATTAATTCAAACATGACCTCACATCTGTCTGGAATTGAATTCCACATGATACTCATTATATAATCAACATGATTAAAATAGATGGAGCCTTCTGGAAGCAGACAAAATAGGAGAGCAATTACACTGAAAGGTGGAGTCTGGTGGGGTAGGGGGAAAAGGAGATCAGACCAAACAAACCTGCAACCAGGAAGCCAAAATGACCTTCCCACTTGCTCATTGCTTTAAGTATCGGCGTTTCAGAGGGACTACAGTAAAATCAAGGAGGTGATGGAAGAATGGGATTTCTGCAGAGGGCATTGCACTGAATAGGTCATCTGGTTTGAATGAAGATGAGCCCTTGCCTCTTGTTGCGAATAGTTGTACTCAGCCCTTTGCAGAATGACTACTGTTTAAGCACCACATTTAACCCTGAGATGGAGGCAACCATGAGGGTTGTGTGCCCTCAAAGTCTTATCCAAATCCTACTTAAACTAATGGAAATGTTCGCTTTGAAGTTGATGGGAACTGAACTGGCACCAGTCCAGCAGACCACTTATGTCCTATGTTAACCCCGCTTAAGGATTGAAGGGATATAGCTGCTTTATGACTATACATAGTTTCCCACATGTACCTAAATACATATATCTGGAAGGAAACTCTTGCCAAAAATAAGCCCTCAATAGAAGAAGGAATGGTTTCTTGAGGGATATCCTTAAATCTTACTAAAGGAAAGTTAAGGATAGGATAGAAATGAACTCCCAAGGACTCAGGGTTTCCAGATGTGCCTTTTTAAAAAAAGGCAAACCTAATAAAACTAGCCTTCCCAAAGTAATTACATTTTTATGTGCTTTTTCACATAGATGTATGAAAAGTGAGATAGTACAAGCCCTATCTCATGACAGACAGCCCTCCCATCCAGCAGGGGTAGCTATAGCAAAAGTGCCACCTGATATCTAAGCCCTGCCAAAGAACATTAATCTGAAACTCATTGGGGCCCATTAATAATAAGTTTGAATTTTGCAGAGCTGCAAAATATTCAATGGATATTTCATAAACTTTATATTTTTGTTATTGTTACACATCCCAATCTTTGAGTGGCATGAGATTTCAGGAGTCCCATACCTTGGGTTTGGTTTCCTTAGAATAAAGGTCATAGGAGACAGGATTGTCTTTGTGGTAGTTCTGTTTACACAAACATAAGGATAAGATGGAGGTCTGGAAGGATGAAGACTGCCACAGATCTTCCTCCCCTATTTGGTTTCTAGATGCTCCCCCAAAGCCATAGCTTTGGAGTCAACACAAGAGTGGAAAGTCAAGCCGTTGCAGCCCAGTAGATGATGAGGTCTATTGCTCTCTAACACTCGCCAGTGACATCACCTGCGAAAGAGTGTAGGAGAGACAATCAGCCCAACTTGAGTTAAAACAAGAGGTTTATCAAACCATACATGGCTGGAGACATGAGCTGGCTTGGGTATGGGAGAACACAACTCAGGAAAGCCCAGTAAATGAGAGTCAGGCCAGTGAAATCACACTTTCCAGCCTTACTGGCACTCAAGGCAGAGAAAGGCAACCGGTTTTAGCTTGTTATGGGCACTCAGCCCCAAGTAGAAGAGGAAAGCGGAACAGCTGTTCCATTGCATTCATTTCCTCTTAAACACTTCACTATGGCGATAACAGCTCTATCAATATCCTCCTTTCAGTTGCCTGTTGTGTATAGTCGTTTTGTTTGAGTGTTGCCAGGTCAGTTTTCTTTTGTGAGAAGCAGCTGTAAGATTTGAATTCTGGGTGGTAGCAGAAGAGGAAGGACAATGTTTATTTCATTTTTATTTTAAGACGACGCATCCCATCGTTCTCGAGGAGTCAAAAAGCTGCCATCTTGTTGCTGGGTGATGTTGGAAAAATTAAAATTTATTTCTGGGATGGGTCCTTAAGGTCTGTTTTTCATGAAGTGCCACTTGCATTTTTATAGCAAAAGCAGCAGATGTGAACACCCCCCCCACACACACACTGTAGCATTTCTCTGTGTTTTGGTAATTATAGAAAGCTAGAGCATAATAGAGGGACGCAGGTGGCGCTGTGGGTTATACCATAGAGCCTAGGGCTTGCCAATCAGAAGGTCAGCGGTTCAAATCCCCACAATGGGGTGAGCTCCCGTTGCTCAGTCCCAGCTCCTGGCAACCTAGCAGTTCAAAAGCATGTCAAAGTGCAAGTAGATAAATAGGTACCGCTCCAGTGGGAAGGTAAACGGCGTTTCCGTGCGCTGCTCTGGTTCGCCAGAAGTGGCTTAGTCATGCTGGCCACATGACCTGGAAGTTGTACGCCGGCTCCCTCGGCCAATAAAGCGAGATGAGCACCGAAACCCCAGAGTTGGACACGACTGGACCTAATGGTCAGGGGTCCCTTTACCTTTAGAGCATAATAAGACCCTTGATGGAGGAGACAGAAAGCCTCCCTACCACTCCAGCATCCTGTTCTCACAGTGGCCAACCAGATGCCTATGGGAAGCCTGCAAGTAGGACCTGAGCACAACAGCACTCTCCCCATTCGTAATGAAACCGCCCTGTGATCCTTGGATGAAGGGTGACATATAAATTTAATAAACAAATAAATAATTGTGATTGCCAGCAACTGGTTCTCAGAGGCCTACCACCTCTGCTACTGAAGTTAGGTACTGGAGTTAGGGATGCAGGCGACGCTGTGGTCTAAAACCACTGAGCCTCTTGGGCTTGCTAATCGGAAGGTCAGTGGTTCGAATCCCCGCAACGGGGTGAGCTCTGTCCGTTGCTCCACCCAGCTCCTGCCAACCTAGCAGTTCGAAAGCATGCCAATGCAAGTAGATAAATAGGTACCACTGCGGCGGGAAAGTAAACAGTGTTTCCTTGCGCTCTAGTTTCCGTCACAGTGTCCCGTTGCGCCAGAAGCGCTTTAGTCATGCTGGCCACATGATCTGGAAAGCTGTCTGTGGACAAACACCGGCTCCCTTGACCTGAGAGCAAGATGAGCCATAGTCGCCTTTGACAGGACTTAACCGTCCAGGGGTCCTTTACCTTTACTGGAGTTAGTACATATCCATTTTGGCTATCAGCAATTGATAGGCTTATCCTCCATGAAATTGCCTAAACTCCTTTTAAAGCCATTCAAGTACAACACCACGTGGTCCGGAATTCCATAGTTTAACCATGCAACTTTCATTGTGATATGTTCACATCACTTAATCCGTGTGTGTGTGTGTGTGTGTGTGTGTGTTTGTGTGATTTTTATTGAATTTTCAAATTTTACGTTACAAATTAACCATCTTTTATTACACCATTCATTGACTTCCTGGCAGGCAGAAATAGAACAGGGCAAACTTCTTCTAGTACAGAAATATAATGATGGGGACAGCTTCAACAGGAATAGGAATAGGAATAGGAATAATTTATTATTGGCCAAGTACATTTTCCAACATACTTGGAATTTGTTTTGGCTACATTGCAATGTAAACATACAGACACTGTTCCTCTCACAATACAAAGAAGCAAAGAAACCCCACCCATATTTTACCTCCCCTTAAGCTATACAACTACGAATTTAATGGCAC